>NC_039482.1:2121073-2421073 GCF_003590095.1 Trichoplusia ni | reverse complement strand
ATTTAAAGATAAGGTTGCGTACTGTGGTAGAGCGGAAAGCGGACTTTTATGTTATTATGTGATGAAAGGATTCCACTCACAGACGACAGGACCTTGGTAATTAGGTACTTTTACTAGTAGAAATTAAGTCAAGCTGCCATATTTTAATATATGTTTAAAAAGCACGAGAATTGTTAATTATTTATGTTAACAATTGACAAAGTATTTGCAAGCAACTTGTTAATGTTTTGGACGTTGACAAGTAATCATGTTAATATCACTTCCATTATTATAACAATTCTTGATTCAACGCCATCGGTAAGGTATCCGCTACGTTGGACACACAAACCGCTACCTAAAAGAGTCCGGAAACGTGATCGAATCGAAACTCATCATATATACAAAATTAGCAAACCTTAGGAACATTTTATATCAGAGAAAGTGTTTATAAATATTGTCACTAGGCCGACCATCATCATTTGGTTCGTGTTTTGGTGACGAAGATGTTACCCGTGTTGGTTAGTCCCTTTGATACTTTGTAAAGCTCTAAAACAAGTGAAGTGTGGTTTCCGATTTGTGCTGTGATCTAATATGGTGTTGTTCGTGTTCTAGGTATTATCAGTGGTCACCGTGGTTCTGGCTGAGGCCGGGTATCAGTACACTGCACCTAGTGTACCATCCAACCTGCCAGTACAGCATCAAACAAACCATGGTTCGCAGCTTCAAACGAATGACCAAGACAAACCGCTATCACACTCGGTATCGTATAAAGAGTACACTTATTTAAAGGGCGCTGACAATTTTGGTAGTAATTTTAAAAGTAGCACACCGCAGGGATTTCGACCAGCTGCCGGTGCTGTTTTAAACAATGCTAACGCGCAAACTTTAGCGCCATCGTCCAGCCCCAATTTACATATAAACAGTGGTTACTCGTATAATTCTCCATCTGTTAGTGGTAATACAAATAGTGGTTTCGCACAAACTTCAACACTGTCTGGTGTCAATCTAAATGCTGGCTCCATACAAACCTTTACATCACAGAGTATAGCACCAGCTGTTAGCACTGGTTTTAATAACAATGCTTTCGCTCAGAATTTGCCCTCTAGCATAAATCTAAATAATGGCTACGCCAATACATTTGCTCCAACACACAGTGTGAATTTGAATACTGGATTCTCAAACGGTCTCGCACAATCTAATAGTCTCAGTACTGGTTTCGCCAGTGGAAATGCCGCATCCAGTTCCAATTTAAATACTGGATACTCATACAGCCAACCCCTGCCGAGTGGTTTTGTCAGTAACTCTCAAACTGTATCATCAGCTGCTTCAAACTTGAACACTGGAACCTTACAAGGCCTACAGCCCATTGGAAACAATTTTGCTAGTAGCGGCGGTCAATCTTCCTCAATCTCTGGCAGTTCTAACCTGAATACCGGATATTCATACAGCATACCACATTCTAACGGTGTCAGCTTCACTAGTGGTAATTCTCAATCTGTTTCGGGCTCAGCCAGTTCTAACAAGAACAATGGATTCTCACAAAGCCTACCACAATCCAATGGAATTGGATTTACAAGTGGCAACGCTCAAACATCATCTCTTGGAGTCAGTAGCAACTTGAATAGTGGATATACCTACAGTCAACCGCAAACTGGTGGAATCGGCTTTACTAACGCAAATGCTGAAGCATCATTTTCTTCAGCCAGTTCCAATTTAAACACAGGATTCCAACCAATTGTGGGGTTCAGCAATAACTTAGCTCAACCTGAAACTGCTAATTCCTATAACAATAACGGGTACTCAAGTGGCGTAGCAACATCTGGAAGCAGTTCCAGCAGTTTCAATAGTGGGACTGCACAAAGTAGCGCGGCCAACAGTGGTCATTATAACCACGGTTACATTCAAAGTACTAGTTTCACACTGCCTGTCTCATCTTCAGCCAGTATTAACATAGCACAGACTTCTACAGGAACATCGAACAGTGGCTTAGTTCAAACGCAAACTGGATCAGCTAGTAATGTGAATACTGGTTTTACGCAGAAAGGGCCAGTGAACGAAATAGTATATAAACATATATACGTCCACGGACCGCCGCCAGAGTTTGAGGAAAACCAACAACTGAAGTCAGCTTCCCCACCGAAAAAGAATTATAAAATTATTTTTATCAAAGTACCATCATATAAGCCTAGAGTGAATTTGTCTCCTGCGGTTGAACATAAGACTTTAATTTATGTTTTGGCAAAGAATCCTGAGAGCTCAGAAACAATTATTCCAAAGAGGATTCCGTCGCAGCATGAGGTATTCTTCGTTAAGTATAATGGTAACCCGTTGGATATTGCTGCAAGGGTCAACGAGGAATTGGACAATACGGGCTCAGTGCAAAGTATTGTACCCCTGCAACCGGGACTAGTGAACGGAAACAAATATTAGAGTATTAAATATAAGGTATTGGGAACAACAAAGACATTATCATAGACCTAACTGTCATAAATCAGGGTGTCTTCAATTCTAGATCAAAGCCACATTGTGCCTCCATAGTAATGTTGTATGTTCAAACTCAATTATATTTAATTGTCGACCAACAATTTATGAAAAAATGTATCAAATGTTATGTATTTTATTTTATGTAAATTAATGATGTCGCGAAACACCAATTACAATTGTCTATTTTGCTCTTGTTAAACGATTAATGTTACGAGGTGTTGTGTAGCTGAATTTACAAAATGTCTTTTTGTTAATCCTACGAAATCAGATTCAAGACAAATCTGATCTCGTAGTAATTCTATGAAAAAATAATTGTTTTACTTGTAACATTTGCCATTTTGCCTCTTATGCGAAATATGTTTATCCCGCCTACATATGCGAATTCTTTATCCTATTGTATTTCTTTCAGAAATAACACATATTATTTATCTGATACTGTTAGACAATAATATCTAGTAGAACAAACCAATAAGTTATAATAACTATGTTGACCCCAATAGCCAAAGTTTGTGTTAAGTTAAATAAGTAATTTATTAGTTATGTTCATAATTATAATGTATCAATAAACTTCTTTACCTTCAATGTTGTCTGTTTTAGTGCCACAAGGTGTGCAGTGCTTTCAGTTGTGCCAAGCTTTCTTTAATATTGAAAAGCAAATCACAATAACAGCGTAACAGCAAAAACGTACAACCGACTTCGAATAAAAACTACAGAACGAAACTTAAAAAAAATGAATATAATCTGCTCATCTAGCCCGAATTTAAGTACTGAGGTAACAAACTGCTGGCAATTGAAAACCTCCTTCTTTATAAAGTAATTTGAAAATAATTAATTAATTACTAAATAAACTAAAGCATTCCGTCGCAAGTCATTCGGTATTCAATTCCGTAGTAAAAGTACTATAAAATAAGTATCCAACATTTTCATATAATTTATCGTCAGTCATTAAATAAAATTGCACTCCACTCCATTGTCAACTTTGTTTAAACTATGCGTTGGTTGAATCGTAACTATGTTGCGGTTTTTCGCTCATTTAAGTAGCAATGCCATGCTGTGTTCAACTGAGTAGCTCACACCGCATTACCGGTTAAATAACAGATCAAACTATTAAGCACATCACTTTAATACGTCTCGCTGACAACTTTAATAGGCAGGACTGATTTTTCCGTACAAAATTACAACTAGCCTTTGTAACATTTTGATCAGTGAAATTTGGAAGGATAAAGAATAATTATAATAGATATTTTTTTGTATTAAATACCTCCGGCAATAATTCACAAGAAATCATCCTAAGCTGAATTGCAAAGAAATTGATACTCTCAATTGATAATCTTATTTCCAAATCCGATATTCACAACAATTTTTTTATCACTAACGCACATTTTATCACAACTTTTAAATGGCTCGACCAATTCATATCAAAAAAGTATACCCACACATTACAATCCATTCTGGAGATTCAATGCCGCAGCCCGCAGAGCATAGGCAGACAGAAAGACATATCAAACTTATAACATGTAGGTACAACTTTATGCATCGAGCATAAAAGACGAAATAAAGACATGATTTATACGTGCAATTAGACTGAAAACGGAGATCGTCAATTCTTAGATTTCTATTACTTCCGAGAAGGCTAAGTATCTTTTGACAGCCATCAGATCATTTACAAATAAGGTCAATAAACTGGTACCGATCCCTTGACGTATATTGGAGGTCAGTGATACGTCTACATAAGCACTCGTCAGAGAAAATTTTATATAACAGCACTATGCCTACGAATGATGTGACCAAACGAGTTTCAAATACAACTGTTGTTTACATTTATTGGTTACACAACCGTTGTATAAGCACATGTAAATTATCAGCCTAATAAAATCGTAATAACCAGATTAAAGTAACGAAATGTTTGCATTGAGTTTTATTACAATAATATATTCATGTGTTCGTGTGAAAGTTATGTGGATTTATAAGCTTAGTAGGTTGTGATTGCGTGGATAGTGGACTAAGGTCCCAGTTTAATTCAGCTCCAGATAGGTTATTAATATAACTATAGATTGGATTAAGTTGAGTTATTACAGCACGGTTGTGTATAATGGGTTGGGCAGCTGAATGCACATTGTCCTTGCCTGCAAGTTCGGAAGTACGCAAACTACGAGATTGTCAGAGTTATGGTAGTCTCTTAATCACTTGAAGGATCATTTCGAGAGGAAGAGTAGACTGCAAAAATAAACAATTAGGAAACTGAGGCGATTTTTGTTTTAATTTTCTCTATATCTGGTAAAAAGGCTATTGCCAAAGACTATTTCCGACCGTAGTGTGGACTACCTATCCCGGCGACCTTTATAAAAGCAAAACAAAAGAATCTGGTAAAAGGTCAAAAAGCCCAACGGATGAAACAAAAATCTATTGGTCTGCCTCTCGCTGTACAGGTGACATCCTCGTGCATCGAACAATGTTAGGATAACAACGATTTTTAACCCCTTCCAATTAAAAATGTGTACTGCCATTCTACGTTTCGTGTTTCCTGGGTGACAGATGTAAATGAAAAGGTTCGGTTGAATTGAACGTGTCCAAAATAAACCGCCCTCGCCGGCCGCGGTGTAACGTATTCGGACGATGACAGTAAATTACAAAAAAATATTTGAACACTGACAGTGACAACAGGAGAATGTTATGGACCTTATTTTATGTAACACCAATATTCTTTCAAATTAATAAATATCTAAATTATATAACAAGTATAAAAAAACACTTACTTAGTAGGTACCCTTTGTTCCGTTTTCGAAATAAAAACAATAATTTTAAAACGAGAAAGGATTTTGTTGATAGCCAGTAACTGAAATTGGTGTAAATTTCATCTACAGGAAGCCATCTTTTCATACTATTTTACTGATTGTAATAAAACAACACCCACTATGAAATTATTTAAATATAACGTTAACCGTATTTTGATAAATACCCAAAAGATATCAAAAGTTATTTGAGACTAAACTTACAATTGGATGTTTAGAAAGAAAACTATAAATAATTCCGCCGTAAGTCAGCGATGTATTGAATAGATTGCTGTCCTGTCTCTAGACGCTTCAAAACTCCTCATTTCCTTATTAAAAACTCAGCGGAGATTAAAGATATTTCAAATTGATTAAGATTTTTACTACTTTTTGTACCGTTGTTTTTGTTTGTCGGTATTACCATATTTATCTTAGCTGTATTATGTCTGTAAGACAATAGGAGGCTAATAGGCTTTTTACTGCAAAGTGAATACCTTTTTAGCTTCTTAATAAAACGAAAATAAGAAATTCGAACCTATTGTTTATTCAAGTATTACTGATTTCATTTTTAATTCTTTCGATTTCACTTTGGTTTTCGTCTTATACATTCCAAATTCTATTGTACTAATCTGTTACTTCAAAAAAAATTACGTGTGTCAAGTTTGTCGATAATAAGCTAAAATAGTTCAGCATTGCACCATAACTTCAACATTGTCCGGTTTATCTATGGTGTCCTCAACCACAGATTGTAGTCCACTCTCGGAATACACTATAACGCCAAAAACTAAAAAAAACGCTATGAAATCATAATTGAACTTTTACGACCACCTTTCTACCTCCCAAGACATCGGTTTAGGTAAAACTATTGATGAACCTGTATCCGAACATTCATGCCGTAGTCAAAACGAGACAGCGCACTACACTAAAGATAGCGTCGTCCCGCTCTTACAAAGTGAACAATCTTACTACTAGAGAAGGGACTGAAATTACTTTTCTTTTCCAAATAATTAATATCGAGTATTTCGGCTTCATTCGGCCCTATTTAAATTACACTTGTATCTTACTTGTTACTTCAAAAAAGCATTTGAACAGGTCCAATATGTACATCTATATAAATTATCAGTAGATAATTTATTAAAGAAGGGAAATATTTTTTGAATTTTAAACAATTTTTGTATCGGGGTATCATATTCTATGTATATTCTTAAACACATCTATTAAAAGTAAAGAAACGCTGTACTTGCCGACGTAATAATATAAATAGCCGAGCCACTGGTTAATAAATCAGAGGTCCAGGTCAAAGCTAGCTGACCTCAAACAAAAGGAAATTACTTAATTATCAGAACCATCTCTGTTTATCAAGATCTGCCGGTAACTTGCTCGCTTGTCCTTGCCACTAAATAATGGCTTTTAATCTAAACATTTTATACTATTTCTACTGTTTGAAATATCCACTTCAAATACACCTTGTAATGAATAAGCTTTAACGGCTGTTTGTATTATTTAGTTCTGTAAATAAAACAAAAAAGTTTTTAAAAGAACAAGCTCCATCGAAACCCAGGCAAAATATAACCTTTTTGATTAAAATAAAATTGTAAGATTTTATAATTAAATTAAATGACTTGTGAAACTTGAAAGTAATCTCAAAAGATCTAAAAATACTCATTCTAACATCTCACGTTGCAATAAAAAATCATATTTAAAAAAAATATTACCCGTTCCTAAGAAACAAATGAAAAATTGCAGAAAATCCTCATGAATATGGCAAATTTGTTCAAACGGACATTGTCGGTCGTGCAATATCATTTGAATGTAAATCATTTTAAGTGGCGACTGTCAGTTGAGAACAATCCAATATGAAACTCGGAGAGGAGTTGGTTATGGGATTTATGATATACAAATCTATTAGCTAACTTGCTCTCAATATTGTCTACTAAGCTTAATATAATTTTTTTAACGACTGAAACAGTATGCCCAACACAGCATTGTGGATCACACAAATGCTTGCAGTACGTTGGGTTCATATGTCTTATGTTTTATGTACCTATATGTTGATAATAAAGGCTTTGGATTGATTGATTGACCCCTCGAAACGTCGTGCTCAGTGGGTTTGGCGTGTACCTCTGAACTGAGAGGTATACATCACCACGCCAAACCCGCTAAAGTAAGTATTTAAGGCAAGAAAGGTAAGTATTTTGACAGACAGGCGTAGAGCTCGGGCAACATGCTGTTACAGACTTACCAAGAGAGATGACGATAGGTCTTTAGGGGCGGCAAACAAGGACACCATCTACATACTTAAGTCATCATTGGCCTAGCCTTTTCCCAACTATGTTGGGGTCGGCTACCAGTCTAACCGTTTTCAGCTAAGTACCAGTGTTTTACAAGGAGCGACTGCCTATCTGACCTCCTCAACCCATACGGCAATAACTTAGGCAATACGATACCCCTTGGTTAGACTGGTTGTCAGACTTTTTCAAGCTTCTGACTACCTGTAACGACTGTCAATGATGTAGGAATAACAGCCGGGACCCACAATTTAACGTGCCTTCCGAAACACGGAGGAACTTGTTATGACAAAGATGGTCACCCATCTACGGACCAACCGCGTCAAGCATAGCTTAACCTGTAATCGATTCACTTATGCGGTTACAGCTTAGCCACGAGCTACGAGCCACAAGGCCCACAAGTATACGTAGTATTCTTAAAGTAAACATTGTAGTAAGATTAGCAATACTAGCATTAAGAACATTTTCATTTGAAATTATATTTCGACTAGCTGTTGCCCGCGACTTCGTCCCCGTGGGTAGAATATTATTATTATATTAGTTATGATTTATACCTGCCCTGTTTTTTTCACATTTTTCATTGTATCTTCGCCCCTATAAGTCGCAGCGTGATGGTTTATAGCCTAAAGCCTTCCTCGATGAATGGTCTATTCAACACAAAAATAATTTTTCAATTTGGACCAGTAGTTCCTGAGATTAGCGCGTTCAAACAAACAAACTCTTCAGCTTTACATATTAGTATATAGATATAGATTACTATTCATACTTTTTAATTGTCTCCATACTCTGTTCGTTATTTTTGCACGCATATGATATGTTCTTAATAGTTGCTTTTTTTATTTAAAAAATACAGTCATTAACAGTAGGTACTACGTAACGTGAGATTCGACTACGCACTCATTAAAAAGCTTTTAATAGTTAAAGCGAAAAAACAAAAGTTCAGCAACTAATAGCTTTTTCAATATCACATAAATATAAATTGTGGATATTCAAGCTATGAATAACGAATATGCAACGATAAAAATAATTGTTCTCTGCTGAATAAAACAGCGATCTAACGGCGTGGTTATATTCAAACTAAAATTTCTGTTCACATGACTACTATTAATATGATTTGTGCTCTACCTAAATAGTTTAGCATAGTATAAAGCTAGGCGTTATTGGAGAAAGCTTCTACCAAAATAAAAATTTTTTAGAATTTTTGTCATCGTAGCCTGACTAGCACAAAATATTATTTCATTCTTTTTTACATTTAATTAACCATTTTAACACGCTTTTATTAGCTTCACTTGTAAGTATGTAAGAAAATCTTGGAATCTGAATTTTTTCAATTCTTCTTAATTTAAAAAGCACGACATTCTTTTTCATTTGAGCAAAAAGGTCATCTGAAAAAGAGCAAAGAAATGTTCATCATATACTTACTATAACCTACATAGATTTTTTAAGGATTATATAATTAAAGCAGAAAATACTACTAGGAACATTTGAAATCCCACTTTGTAATACTGACCGGTAAATGTCAAACGGGAATCTGAAGTTTGATATTACGGTTCCAGGATCTAATGGAGTTATCATAACTTATACAACTAATAAGCTTCGAAGTTATAAAGCAAGGAAATAGATGTAGAATATAAATACAAGTTTATTTAAGTGGACGAAATTAGAATTAGAATTAAAAAAAGATAAATGTTACGGTATTTGTGTAGATTTAAAGATCTTTCGGGTTTGTAAAACGAAATCTACTACTTAGAAAGAAAAAAATATAAATAAAATTAATCTTTGGCTAATAAATACTTTGTAAGAACATAAAAGTGCTACCCACATAATTTGAATACGATTAAAAATAAACTGTTTGATCAATTTTGAGATTTGCGGAGATATTATTAAATCCGTTTGGAAAAAGGGTTTTATTTAAATTTGGAATGAAACGTCAAATCTCTGACATTGTGTTTGGTTTTATGTAAGTCTGGTTTAATGCTTCTGGAATTAAAATAATAAAATATTCTACAACTTTCACACAACGCCGTCTTATCTCAAACTGAGCAAAGCCTGTATTATGCGTACTAGACAACTGATAAACATACTTTACATACTTCAAGATATATTTATAAATACATCTATACATAATATAGATAAATTCCATCCAGACACAGAACAAATGCTCGTGCTCATGACACAAACATTTGTCCTGGGTCGGTATCGAACTCACGACCTCTGGTATAGCAGTCAAGGCCAGTTACCACCAGACCAACAGGCCAGTCGATATCACGGCCGAGGTAGAGTAATACAGGACAGAATGTTAGTTACACGGATACATATTAGCATATTAAACGGGCACCAAATACGACATCAAATAGGCCTTTTGATGTGGGGGCTGTTCACATACCTATGCTTGAATAAAGTTGATTAAACCCTTTTTTCAGTGCCTTCTATTTGGAGGCCAAGAGTAAAATAACCTTGATCATTATAAATAATTAGAATATTGTCAAAGTGTGCGATATTCTTATTCTCTTTTTGGGATTGATCTACGAGTATGTGATTACCCTGCGGACTGGCATTGATGCACCGAATAAAAAATACATAGGCAGATGATAACTTTATTTGTCGATGTATAATTGTAGACTCTCTTAAAACTGCTATGATATTTCTTTAAGATGTAGACGGACCTACTGTCCAAGATATTTTTTGTTTCTGTGGAGAACAGTGATTTCCAATTGATATACTTTTTTACGAATACCTTATATATGATCCATCTTTCGGCTATCGACCCAGTATTTGACCTTATGGAGGCAGAATGCATGAAAAATAATCTCAATTAAAAGAAGATCAAGCTTATGTAATCGAATTAAAAAAATACGTGGTTTAACCCTGAAAACATTTTGCTTGCACGCACACGCAGCATTGAATAATTCTTGTGGTCCGTACCTTCTATCAATAAAGTATTGCGGTTCTCTTTTGTTTATTTACATTCAATTCGTATTGACATGCAATATAATGGATATTGGTTAAATTTTAATGCTATTGTGAACCGTTTAATCATTACGAGCCATTGTGATGGTGAACACGCGTTAATTTGTTACACGTCGCCTATTGTGCGCCCGCCTTGTTTATGTTATCACTTTTATAATTTTGACAATACAATTGTGGAGTAAGTATGTACTTGTCGACGATAATACGCCAAGGGGTGTAGGTAGGTATCGGTATTTAAGTACCTATTTTGGTTGTTCAGTAAGAAATACCTATAACACTTTCAAGATTAAATAAAAACAAACGAATCAAATAGTCTCACATATTTATGGCCGCGCCAACCGTTGCTTCAATTCGAATATAGTCTCTGTTGTTATAGCGGCGATAGAAATCCATCATCTGTTAAATGTTCAACCTTCTAGCTATCCCGGTTCATGAAAGACAGCGCGATGACAGATAGACGGACAGATAACGAAGCCTAATAACTTGGGTATGTATGCATGTATTACCTTCCGTATGTTTTTTTGATTTGATAGCAATAGGAACTAAACTTCTTTATTGGACCGTAACACATTCATCGACGCAACTATCTAGTTTTAAAATCTATGAGAGTATCTAACCGAGAGCAAAGAAGAAGATATTTATTGAATTTATTAGCATAGTAAACGGAGCTAATAAAACCGTTAGTTGAAATGCATTGAGTCGAATAAATCTTCTATTCAGGGGCGCTCTTTATTCCTGCAAAAGCTAGTGGCTTACTGAACCCCCGAAAAAACCCCTTTAGGCTATTGGGCACTCAATTGACTTAACTAAACCGAGGATTATCCGGTTTGTACGTAGTTTACGTTTGCTGCTTAATTGCTCCGACTCATCAAAACATTTTAACGAACCTTGTTCGGCACTGACTTCGACAATATTCTTTATCCTTTTAGACTCGAACAACAGGATAAGATGATAAAGCACCGCTACTCAGAGTTGTAATGTTAAAAGAGATGTTTCTAGTATCTATTTGCAGAATTAAAAACACAATATGTCCAATACTGAATACTTTTTAGTTACCAGTTTTCGAGAGTAAACATGTAAATGATTATTTTGTATCATTTTACTTTATTCATGCATTTACAAGATGAAAACTTCAGCATCAAGCTTCAGAGCGTCTAAAGTTTGTAATCACCAGTGTATGCTGCGTCATATTTTTATTAAATTCCCTTAAGAAAATGTCACGTAAAAGTCCGGTCGAGCTTCAGTGACGCCCATTTAATAAATTAGTTTCATACATTAGCTCGCAAAAGGTGTTGTAAGCTCAGGGGGCTATTACCGCGTCGTAAAGCAAGATATGCAGTTGCGGAAAAGAGTCGCTGCATAGCCATGTATAGTGCTGTCCTGCTCCTGAAATTGCGACAGTATTATTTGAAGATGTCGTAGTATGTATGGAGAAGTTACCCAAAGGCATTAACTTTATCTACATGCGCTGTTATTCAACGCGGCTTATCTGAGGACTGATCCCACTCCATGTTCTAAAACCCATAAAATCTTTACTACCCCCTGGACAAAACTTACACGGAACTACACTTTTGGAGCTGTTTCGAAATTGTACTTTTTTCTTTACAGAGAATTTGTATTAATCTGCTGCATGTGTATGTGTTTCAAGACCCATCAAATCTATATACTTTTTATGGAACATCAATTATATTGATAAAGATCACCTGGATTTGTACATAGATAATTACGTTTAATTTCATACTACGGACGTAATAAGCACCAAAGGCCTGTGTTTACTAACACACACTGTGTTGCGTAGAAAATGAACCGACCACTCGGGCACGAGCAAGTTCAAATTTCAAAAACATTCTGTCTGTATAATGCCAGAATTTCAGGCAACATATGTTATTTTATGTATGTTTCGCATATAAATCTCGGTTACACGTGTGCACAAGATACAGAGATTGCAATAGTATTGCAATAAATCCAGCCTGCGGATTTCACAGGGCGCTACTTTTTACGACATCTCATACGACCGGGCCCGCGCCCCGACATCCGACTGCCACACTTTGCAACGTTGCTTTATTCTAACTGATTTTATTCCTAATTCTTGCAACGTTACTATCAACCACAAAGTTTGGAATTAGAAAACTTTTGATTGGAATCGAGGGCCCCCGATCTACGAACTTCCTTGTTGGTTTTTGTCATAATTAACTTGTGTTTCTCGTACTTTTGGCACCGTGTTTACTTAAATACACAATTTATTTTAATGTATGTTTAAATTATCCGAATAAACTTATTATTCTACATTTTACACTTGAGGACTTTATTATTTATGAAGTTATGTGAATAGAATATGTTGTGAAAGAATTTGTAAAGTAATATTTCGTTAGAAGTGCACTCAATGTAATTGGAATATGGAATCGAGAATATGCGAGATCGACTTATGTGTAGCAAGATTAGATTTGACTCTTTATATTAAATACTTGGTTACCCTAACTAGGATGCTAAAGTCGAAAGTAAGACACGTTGTTGCGCCTGAAGAAAATGGATTTGTGCTAGATAGTTTGAGTTCCAAAAAAGGAGATAGGATACTTTTTTGAAGCCTTCAGCGTAAGCAAGGACGCATACTGAAACAACCAATTCTGCTATTTACAATTGCCGATGAATGAATGGAAATTAGATTACATTGGCACTTTTTGTATTATTCTAAGCATTTTTCTAGCATAATAATTGGAAATTCAGTACGGGGCGGAAAACTCACGGTCAATGCAGTGTGCCAATTATTTTGTGTTAAAATGTTTAAGAGAATAGGAATAGTTTCAACTTTAATCCAATTGCCATTCATTACTCGGCAGTTTTTTGACATAAACCTTTATTGCTGAAGAATATATTTTTTTAAATGAAGAATTAAATGTTTATTTAAAAGTTAATTTTAAATTTATTTTCTTCTTTTAAATTTAATTGTAGTTTTATTTTATTGCTAGGATCTACATATGTACACTTAAAATAGGTACTAAAAACAAGAACAATAATTAAAATTCATTTTAGTTTTTGTTTACAGCTATAAAGTATTAAAACCAGTTTCGATGCCCAGTACGTTTCCAGTGCAAACATCGTAAAAAATATATGATTATTATGAGACTTGTTTGATTACCATTTTCACATTAGTGTCGTGTTTATAGCTGTACGTAAACATTGCTATTTTCACATGAATATCACACTATTTGGGTTTTATAATGAACATTATTTTTTTTGATATTTTTTAGTGTTTCGTACTCCGTATTAAAATGAGTAAAAGCTTGATGCACCGCTGTTTGTCCGTAACTAGACTAATTACAGACATAAAGTTGTTTCTCTCAAATTTATTTGTCAACAAATCGATTTGTTTTTCTCTAGCCTGTTGGAACGGGACCTTCAGTGTCATGATCCCGACTCGTACTTGATCGGTTTTCGCAAATATTATTTTATAATAAATTATTTAATATTTGCCAGTGGGATGATTTTATATGACATTATGAGAACATTGATAAAGAAATCATGGAAAATCACCCAAGGCCCAGTTTAGTACAATATATAAAGTGATAACTAATAAGAATATTATTACAACATTTAAAAAAAAATCCAAAAATATCACAGAAATATATAACAATCTCCGGCTAAGTTTATAGGACTCTTTAGACGAAGCACAAGAAATAGTTTTCATATGAGTTTACATCATTAAAACACGACGCTTTTCAGAAAAGTGTTGAAATGTCGCGCACCTCACTGTAATTAGCCAAATGGATGTCACAAGAACTCGGAACAGAAACTTTACTTTGTGTAATTCAAATGCAGAATTTTATTACACTTGCTTATTAGTTTGTTAGATGCTCCCGATTTATCAAATACAACGTACAAAGAAATCTCTATTTTGGCTAGTAGACAAAATATTATCATTCTATTTATGACGGAAAGTCAATTATTACACACGAAGCATGAATAACAACAATTTATAGTTAAAAAGATATACCAGCGCGTTACTAATTACTTTATCCAGAAATTGTTGCTTAATTTAGAGGATCTACAAAACGGTGCTAATTTAATGAAATACGAACGAGAAGACAGTACAGGAATTAACGATATTATATTTATTTATTATCTGATATTTTTTTGATCACTGACGTGACTTTAACCTTGTTAGTTCAGTGTTCTAGTCATTGGATACATTAACTGGGCTGCTCTTGTAAGACGACTAAAAGTCACGGTGTATAGTTAGCGCTTGGCAGAAAGTAAGGTGTCAACAGGCCCAGGATCTCAAATAAATCCAAATTAAAATGGTCTAGTAGTTTGAGCGTAAAAAAAACCAAACCTACCAACGGAGTGTCTTCCTTATTATATTAGTTTCCTTGCATAACCTAAATGGCTCTGGAATTCTGAATTACATTAGGTAAATCCTTGGAATCCTAAGTGGATCAGTAAGATAGAGAACTAACAGTTTTGTTTTAGTTTCGTTTGAAGCGTGTCGGCGAATATCGATGAGAGAGTAATCATGTTACACCACTTATATACGTACTTCGGAGTAAATTGGAGATGAAAGATGAAAGACTAGTCGTTGAAAACTGGCAAACTTTTTTTGGAGATTAAAAAAAAAACTTGTCGTTGAAAACAGCACTAAGATATTTTTATATGCGTTCAAAAAAGTACGTGTTCTATTTTCAAGTTTACGTCTAGCAGACGTCTATATTATAAACGCAAAAGTTGGTATTTAGAGATGTTTGTGACTCTTTCTCGCAAAAACTGCTGAACGAATTTAGACGAAACTTGGTACACAGACTGCTGCCGGGCCAACGGGCAGCATCTAGTAAGTGTCCACTATTAATATTAAAAGGCTTATTATATTTTTTACGATTAAATTAAGATTTTATTTTTCGGCGTCCATCTTAACTAACTTTCACCGTAAACCGTTGTCTTGGACGATTTCCTAACTTTCCTCTAAAACTTTGTCAATTTACGATATTTTAGTACTTTTTTTAACACAGTTTATTGGAAATAAAAACTGTCTTTAATTTAAAAGAGGTTTAGCTAATCGGTGGAGTTTTAAATCGTTTAAATTATGCTTGAAAGGTTTTCTAAGCCTAAATTTTTTACAACAACGAAAGTTGTAGGGATTAAATATTTTGTTGGAAATAAATAGACAATTTAATGAATTATTCTAATTAATATATAGTGGTAATTCCTTGTTTTTAGTTGGAATGCTTCATGCTGCCGCGTAGGTACAGGCAGCAACAAAAGTCGGTTAACACAATCAGATTTTCAAAAAACCATAATCATTTACAATTACTTGCTAATATTTGGTAAGAAAGTAGACCTGAAATGATTGAATGCAGTGGACGTAAAGTTTACAACTTCTAATTAATACTGGAATTAATTATTTTACAACGCCAAATCTTTCGATTCGGCAAGCAATTTAGATAAATACGAATAACTACTGACGTTACATACATAAGAAGAATCTTAATATCATGTGGATTGCATGGATATCTTTGTAATTTTTACGTAATGGGACAGATTAATATTTGTCTAAAACATCTTGAAACAGCGTGTATTAATATATTGCTCTGCTTGATATGTAAACCAGTTTATTCTATTAAAATGTCTCTTTAGTTCTATACTATAGTCAGAAATGATTATTAATGTAAATATTCAGACTGGCACGTGAAATAGTGTGGGCGTATAGGTTGTAAGTAATTACGTTGTTAAAGTTCGTGGTATTTACTGTATACACACATCAACCACATCATAAGTTTAGCATAAATTGTCGAGATTTATGGAAACCCGATATCCTTAATTTAGTTTATAATCTAATATGTTAATGAAGTCTGCCATGTTTGACAGAGATAAGTTTTGAATCGAAAAATTTCAAATTAAGTAAATATTATTTAGGTCAAAGCACAAATCGAACATTTTTAAAAGTGTCGAATTAGAAACGACCTCTACGCTTCACAACGCAGCCAAACATTTTTACCCAATTCTATTATATTAAATCGGAGAAACAATACTGAATTTTGGGATTGTTTTTCCAGTACAAATAAATCTGCCAAGTGTATCGCCGCTTGTAAGATGTCGCCAAGATCTATGCCACTATCACAACTGTCATGGTGTAAGCAAGCCGTTAATTGAAAACATAAATCGTGGTCTAACATTAAATATGGCTTCAGTACACATTACGTAACAAGGAGTTTGTTATTACGAGCCTTATGAGTGGTGACCCCTCTTAAGGCACGAAAGTGGCGTATTTAATGAAAATTAGATCAATCGTTTACCTTTCCTCGGTTTGCGGTTACGAAAACATCCGGTGTCAGCGTTTTGTTTTTTAAAAACAAACGAACAATCGCGTCCTCTACTTCTCAAGATTCAGTTTGTGTTTGACTGCGGAAAGTGATGGTTTCACTATCTAAAAATTCATATGGAGCGTGTAAGTAGCACTTTGTATACCTAATAGTCGCGCCGCGCTCGTTTCCCTATTATCTAGCTCTAGGTAAAGCACTTTTAACTTTTATTTACAGGTCACCGCATTTCTGGTTATATTTTCTACGAATTTCGCAATTCAAAGTTTTCCCATAGAGAATGGATTTTCTGTGAAATTCAACCCCATTTCTGTGAAAGAAGATCTTAAGCCGAAAAAATTTGGCGCATTATTTGCGAAAGTGCCTCAGGATTTTAGAGCTGAGAATGAGATAAGGAGGGAGGTGCTCACCAAGTCTTTCTTCCCTCAGAAGAGCGACGCCCATGCGGGGTTTTCGAATCAAGTGGCCAAGTTGTTATATCCAACTAGATATGTGTACGATACTAATAACTCGAGATCGTGGACGAACCATGTCCATTTCCTTAATCTGCCAATTTTAAGTCAGCCTTACGACGATTATAAGATACTGGTGGCCACAGCACCGCCGAACATACACGTGGGTGACAACAAGCGGACGCTAGTATATGTCATATTCCCGGAAGATTCACAATCAGCTTCTGTTAAAACTGGCTTCAGTAACGTACCTACGGTTTACTTTGTGAATGAAAGAAATAGCAAAATGGATCTCGAAAAGAAAGGGCCAGTTGACCCAATATTTATTGTTGACAATAACCGCACTGTCACAGGCCTGAAGAGTAAAGAAATAGCAAAGTTTGTGAGGTTTAGAAATAAATGGACGAATCGCTATGACTACAAGGTTGCGCGCTGAAAATGTTCTTACAGACATTTATTGAGTTTATAATTTAAAATTACTTTGAAATATGCGTTCATTTTAGCGACGTGCTCTTGTTTAGACAATGTTGTTAAATACGCCTATCAATATGTACATTGCCTTGTAATTAAATCGGATCATTTAAATATGCATTTAGTTTCATTTTTGTCAAGCATACATAGTGTATTCCGGAGTTTAAACCTCCTTCGAATGAAATTCCATGACGTGGGGTGAGTTTTTCATCGAAGAAACACACAAGTAAATTAAAAGTAGACGTCTTACAAGTTTCCCATCAGTGGATTGTCTCGACGGCTAATGATGCCCTATCAATGCGAGCTTTTCGTCTGGTTGTTTTTGCATTTCCATTTTCGAAATTCAGAATGCCGGTATTATTTTGTGTTGACAGTTGGGCTGTTGTGGCAATGATAAAGTTCATGGTGGCAAATTATTTTCGTGTACGTTTTGTTTTATCTGATCTATCTTGTGTATATGTAGGTGTTGGATTATAATTATTGGTGAGGGTAATAATTCCAGATATTTCTCCAGTTTTTTATATTCGAGTACAAGTTTAACTTCAATATGAGCACCTACTCGTTCTTCAGCCAATCTCTCGTGGAATTTGAGAACTTTGTTCTCAATATGAAAATGTGAAATAATAAAACTTGTCACTCTTGCCCATAGCTCCGATGTTCCCGTAACCATAAACTCGACTGTTCATTACCATAAAATATTTACGTTACGATCAGATCTCTCAGTTATTACATCAGCATTTTCGTCTAACTTTTACCATTACTCTTGATTTCGTTACTTGAGCCTTTCTTACGTTTATTACTTAACTTCAAATCCATGTTACAGCTCTTAATCTGCCTCTTTTGTAGAGTATCGAAAGCAAAATGTTACATGTGATGGTGAAATGGTTTGTTTGATATTTGACAACGGTGACTAAAATTGTATACCTAGCGATTGTAATCTTACTTGTATCAAGAAAGTTAAATTGTCATTCAGGTGCCAGAGTAAAGTTGGATACAATTTGAGTTAACTTGACCCAGCTGGGAGAAATACGTCAACTGCCTAAGTTTGTGACGGCAGGGTGAGGTTACACGATCGATATTACCAAGATGGCAAACTATCAACGTTTAATGGCAGGTGCCACGGCCCTTTGATGTCAGACCCTTAAACTCGTGTTATTAAAATTACAAATCATTCATTTAAGATCTAAGAATTTTCTACTTTTTTATTTCAGTAAACGTCTGTATCGAAAAGTAATCAAAGTTCCATAAAATAAATTAAGTGAAATCGACTATAAAATTAAGTTGTTCATAAGTTTCTAAATGTAGTTTAAATCCGTAAATACAAACTTTATTTTTAGTAAATCTATTAAGATGTTATAACAAATAATTGGATTAGTCTTCAAAAGGATCAGCTATCTGAACTCTTGAAGATTTGTGTGATATTCTAAGAATAATTGTTTTAAGGCTTTGTTGATTCAACTGGATGAAATTAAAACAAAACTTTGTAGAGTAAAGCCTGATTGGTCGCTGTTGGTTTGTAATGACGTCACATTTTGGTGTGACCGTGGTAAAGACAGATTCAATTGATGGCTGAAATATTGCTCGAGCTTTAGAAGAATTGTGGTGTGTAGGTACATTTTTATTTGATCACTATTATTAAGTGCCGGCATTGTGAAGACCCGCGATCATTTATATAATAGATATTATTAACTCTTGTTGTTCTTGATTGAAAAAATAGTTAAATGATTGTAGACTTTTCTACTGTAATTTAAATACAAGTGTGTTCGTTTTAACGTTTGTTGTGTTATGGTTTAAAGAAGTATTATCACAGATGACCTAGCACTTACTTTGTTAGTATTAGATTAAATAAACTGAGACTTTAGAAACAAAAAAGTAGACTTTTACAAGACGTAGACGCGTATAAATATAATGTAACTATAATTACTGATATTGTGTTTAAGTATTTTGATACTAATATGATTTGTGAAATTAAAATATGAACATTTGTAAGTAAAAGTGTGTTTCAATTTTTGGATCATTTATAACCTCTTTTAACATCTATTGAAGTCATATGGCATGGTTCGAGTCCTGGCACATACCAGTGTAGTTTTGAATGTCTGTAATAAGAAGTAAGTATCACATGCTCTTGTGGAAGATAAGAAAATGCTCCCGTCTATAACAAAGTTCCTGATTAAGATCTCTGCACAAAACATCGCAGGCAAAGTACTCCAGTGACTTTTTCAAAGTTTTATGTAATTATCCTAGGACACCACTGACTAACGTTGGAGGAAAACATCGTATAGAAACCTGGATTTTAAATATTGGAATCTGAAATCGCCAACCATCAAACTTTCTCTATACGGGGAGAGGTTTGTGTAAAGCAGTTTGACGATAATTGGGTATTGATAAGTACCTAGGATTTTACAACAACACACCAAAGATGAAAATTTGATTGTAGAGTAGGACGCTTGCTATTGTGGGAGCAAGACAGCTTACTAAACTGCACATAGTTGTCTCGCTTCCACCATAGGAAAAAATCATGGTATCTGTAACCAGTGCACATATCACGGATGTATTATAATTACCACTCACCAGCAGGGTGATGGTTTGCTGTCAAACCATTTTATACCCATGACGTTTGACATGCCATGAAAGCAAGTGAACTGACAGCTTTATTTTTTATGTTTTCTGTCCTGTCTTTGTAATATAAACGTACATTTTCGAATTTTGACAGCCCAAATGATCCTTGTCAATGCAACGCACAACGCTCAACAGGGGTTCTCAATGATAAATGTATTTTTTTTATTCTTTTTAAAATTCGGCATTATTTTCTTACCATTTTAATTTTTAAATAAATAACAAATAATTATGTCCAAAAGTATTGTACATATACCACAGTGTTTGCGACTGATGATTTAAATTAAGACCGTG
This sequence comes from Trichoplusia ni, assembly GCF_003590095.1. Taxonomy (NCBI): domain Eukaryota; kingdom Metazoa; phylum Arthropoda; class Insecta; order Lepidoptera; family Noctuidae; genus Trichoplusia; species Trichoplusia ni. Next base: position 2,400,440 of record NC_039482.1, on the reverse strand, counting down.
TCCTATTCTAATTAACTTATGAGGGTGTGAATCCGCATTTGTGAAAACAAATTATCAACAATACGGTAATCATTAGACAGTATTTTGTATATTAAAAGTTTAAATGATGTTATACAATTGATGCTACTCCGTACAGTCCGTGCATTACGTATTGCAATAAACACGACGCAATTTTTACTTCTTAAAGATTCAAATCAAGTAGATCCTAAAACAAATGCTCCAAAAATATTAAAGGCAAACTGTAAAACGCTTGAATCACCTTATAATAATAATTGCGTCATTTATAGATCCAGCTTCCTCCAAGACTTTTCTTTATACCGGCGACGCGGCGGGCGCAAGGCGACGTGAAATCGTTTTCGTATTTGAAATTAAAATTTCGTGATAAAATGCCTTTCGTTTTACGAGTCCGACGAGTTAACAACCCGAAGGTATACACTAAAGAGTTTCTATTTCATTTCGTATGTTTGTTGTAAACCTGGTCTCAGTTTTAAAACCATTAGTAGAAACCTCTGATAATATGGTTTTGTGTGTGGTGAACGGTTTTTCTTTTACTGTTTACAGAAATCATTACTTTGTACTTTGTATACTCAAGAATCCGAGAAGACATTGCCGCGTGGCGCGATTAGAACCTAAAATCTTTGACTTAAATAGAGATAAGAATAAACTAGACTATTCATTTGTAAAAAGAACAACGAGCCGCTCTACCTTTTACGAAACAAACGTTGTGCGCTATTTTGTGTCAGCCTAATTATGCAAACCAACGACACGTTTGATTTGGTGTTTCGTCAACCGTTTGCATGAGCGGGCGATGCGATGCGAGGTCCCAAATGTATTGTCCCATTAACCTGTATTGTATCTAGAAATAGAAATGTTCGAGTTCGCTCTACCATAATATTCGGCTTAATTCAAATATTCAAAAGAATGAATAGAATAGACAAGGGCACTTACTTCATGAGTGTGGTAAATGTTTGTTTACCGAAGTATTGTCTGGACCAAGACGTCTGACGTCATAATATATTGAGTGTGTATGGTCAATTGTGCCCTCGCATTGTCTTTAAGAAGGATAATCGTTCAATTTATCGGTTATTGTGGGCTTAACCTCTATTTTCGTTACAGTCATAATGATCGTTATAAATAAATAAGTTATTTGTGATGAAATGAAATCATCTCATTCGTACAGGCACTTGCTTGCATTTTATGGAAACATCCTAGTCCTTATTTTTGCCATCACGCCAGAGTCGCTGTGTGTGAAGTGAACGGGTTTGATTCCCTGACAAGCATTTCTGGGATCCATATGCTTGCTTTGTGGGTTGTGAATGTGACTGGATTTTTTTGGGAAAGCACACATTTAAGATGCAAATACTCCACAGGACTATTACGGTTTTTTTTATAACAAGAAGGTTTTTAGTCCTTTAAACGTTGCAATAATGTCTCTAGGTGCACGTTTCCAAATGTCATTCCTATTGAAAAGAACTGGCAAGAAATTACGAGTTAGTACCATGACGCTGTGTAGGGCATAGAATCGTAGGTTCCTGACAGCCCTTCACGTTCATGCTTTGGTTAACCCGTTCTCGGACATCAAAGAGCTTTTGAGGTGCGTTGGCTGGTTTGAAATTAGTCGTACAATATCGCCGTTTCTGTCGCTTACACCGTGAATGCATACTTTGAACTGGCTCTGACAATCTTTTATCTCTTTTCCAAAGCGGCCTAGTTATTTAGAGCCAGATTTTTATGAAGAGATGTTTTGCTTTGACTTCTAGTTTTGTTCATTGCAATTATACTACGTGCAGTGCCGCTTAAAGTTTATGACTTTGGTTAATAATGAGTGTTTTCCCTTCCCTATATATTAATTTTAATTTTAAAGCGTTTAATAAAACGTAATCCTCGAAGGCCAAGCATCGTTAGTTACACCTCAAAAACGTTTTCGTTTGTAAATAGAATTAATCACTCTACGTGTCCAGTCTGACCGCTGGGGGATTCAGAACTGGCGGGAAACTGATAAGCGAACTCTTTTGATCCAGGTGGTTGATGTAATTCCGATTGATTAAGCCTTCCCCGGCCAGTTGATCAAATGAGCATAAACGGACGGTTAACTCTGACTCATAGAGCCGCGATATTCTAAATCGCAATGCCGTAAAGGTCGTCTTTTTTGACATTTTGACTTGTGAAGTTATCTATAAATAGCTATTATGAGCTTTGTGACGAATATAGTGTGGGGCCTGCAGCCTATTGCTAAGAACCGCTAACGCTGACAAATCGATTTTATTTTCCAAATTATATCACGTTACTTTCATACTTTTGAAGTTATGCGATGAGACATTTTTTCGGCCCTTAATAAAAATCACCATATTCTAACGGTTAACCAAAGAGAATTTTAAAAAGTATAAATTGAATATGGACCAAGTTTGAAAAAGTCCCAAGTACGTCCACGACTTACAAATGACGAATCCCAGATGTCGATACGAAAAAGTGACAAAATTACTTCCCGAATCATTCAATTTGAGTTGATCGAATTTTTTCCTTATTTGTCATTTTTATATTATCAACGAAGAAAAATTTGAGCCGTAAAATACTTTCAGCAGTAAATTTGAGAACCGATGGGCATTCGCTACTTTTGAACATTCAGATTAAATTATTTTCGTGGAACATTCATTCGCCCTGTGGGCCTTGTTTAAAATTTGTTTTACAACTCATACATTTTGTACGTTCAATTTAAATAAGAGTAGCGTCTTTATTCATCTGTAAATATCGTCGCTCGATTGTTGACTTTAATTCACTTGTGTTAAGCAAACGTTTAAAAATAATGGTCTTTCGTCATGAGTAGGTAGTAAACATAACCAAGCAAACTTTTTCAAATTTATAATAGCAACATACATCTGACAGACACGATTTTTAATATTGAAATAGCTGAGTCCCGTAAGACCAGAAACATAAATGAGTTCAACGGCAAAACTTTTCGTGTCCCGTTTTATACAGAGGCAAAAATACTTTTAGCTTTTGTTGTTGGTATTGAAATAGGTTACTGTCATAAATATTCCACTTGATTGATCTCGAATGCTTTCAATAACTCCATATATATTATTGTTGTGTATTTAGTTTCAAAGTATCACACAAGTTTGAGAAAGTAGTTACTGGGTGAGACCCCTGCCGGTATTGTCATGTTAAGAAAAGGTTGATTGATATTGTGCTCAGTAAATATTGTCAGGCGCAATAAGAATGAACAGATTGGCATCTATCTATCATTTCACTGACAATGTTCTGCCTGGGGCTTTATTTATTAAGCTTAAAAAAAACGGATAAAGAATTAAATTAGGTAAATTCGTTCTATTTATGAAATTTAGTGTTTGAAATTATTTCCTAGTAAAAAAATAGTAGAATGATTAATGAATAAGACAATTAAAATTCATTGCCCTCGAACTACAATAAAATTAATTAAGCTTCATAGTAGTATTTGTAGATGATAAATCATTCAATTAATATGCATAAATCAATGAGCTCGATAATTAAATTTATGTATCTTCGATAAAAGCGCGCATCAGATGTAAATAATGTGATTTATCGAAGTATTGTTCAGAACTGATCGCTTTTTACACATTTTAAAATTTATTTTTATTCAGTAGATATTTCAGTCAGGCTCTGTGATACAGTCAGGCATCCACAACTATTACTTTTAGACTTAGTGGTAGACAGGTCTCAATAAACAGTTAAGTGATTATTATTATTTACAATCCAATGCTCACTGATTCATTCTCCGTCATCAACTGTTCCGTCTAATCAGAATAAACTTTAAAATTATATGGCTTTGTAAGCAAACTTAGTGCAAAATAAACTCACAGTTTAAACGATTTAAAAAGCAAGGTAAAATACGTTCGAATAGATTACTTTTCTCTACGTATTCTATCACAAAAACTCGTTTTCCAAAGGATTCCAAACCAATAGACACCTCAGTCTCAAGCAGATTTGAAAGCAAGGGGATGAGGAGACATTTTGGAATTCATTTCCATGAAAATACGTAAGGTTAATGGAGTAGAAGCGTTTAAGCCCTTTCTCCATGATTGTGTTTAATCCAAATAAATGGAAACTGAGAAGTTTTTACGGTCCTGTGTTACTGAAAGGGGATCACTTTATATTTATATACTTAGGTTACATAATCGTTGTAAGTTTTGTATGATGGTAAAGTACTTTAACAAAACTACTGGGTGTTTTGAATAAGGCAGGCGGAAAAATACGATTTCAATGTGTAGAATTATACCTAGTAGAAAAAAAGTACCGTCATTTGGAAGATGAATCCAAAGCGATCAAATAAGGCGGTGCGATAGACGGTTTTTATAATATAGAGTTTCGTTCCTATTATCATTTTTGATCAATTAAGTAGAATACGTTCTGTTATTGTTTGGTATGATTTTTGGAAGAAGACATATATTTGTAGAGTTCCGTACCCAATGGGAGAAACTTATACTGACACAGTGAAAATACGAGTGAACATCGAGATTAAGTAATAAATTGTGTGTTTTTCTTAAGCCTATTTTATGGAACCATCAGTCTTGCGAAATGCTTAGGGATGTGTTAAATTTAATGCAATGCCCATTCACTCATCGGCAAAGTACATGGCGGAATAGGGGCCCTGATATGTAGCGCACTCTGCATTGACGACCGGACTCCAGTTGCAACTTATAGCTCTTAGCTCTGAGTGTGATAAATGAGTCCACGTAATGGCTGCACGGTACCAGTTAGTTCATTTTTGACGCTCAGATAACTTCTTAATTGATTGATGAACATCTTTAATAACTATGGACGGTGTAGTGTTCAAAGTTTGCGTAAAGTTTAGGTAGCCAGTCAATAAAATATTATTCTTATTGTATAAGCGAGATTTCAAATATGTATTTTGCCGTTTGTATAGATAATGGAACGAAACCATTCGTCTGCGACTTCGACTCACGCTTGGCCGGCTTTCGTTCACTTCCTATAAAACATAACCCATTTAATATACGTCCCTACATCAAATATTTACGTGTGTTTGTCTATATGTTATGATTAATGTGTATTATACAAATAGAGTAACAACGAAGGCATTATTTTGTGCAGAAGTCATTTGATTTGTTCTGACAGACACGTCACAGATAACACAGCTGATTGATGAATTCTAAACGAAGGGAGAGGGATGTACATTGAGGTAAATATTTAACATGAACACCTTAACTTTTTATTAGGTATTTAACATACAAGAACACAGCCATAGCGATAGTAGGCCTATTGCAATAGCGCTCGTAGTCGAAACCATCGCCTAATTATTGGAACCGTCTCCTAAATTAATCCATCTAAAATCGTTAACCAAATAGTAAGCTTAGTTTAGCTTAGATTTAATATATTCATAAAACTTGTGAAGCGTCAAACGAAAGTAATAAAATATGAACGAATGAAGACAACAAAATTTTCATAGCGTGTTTTAATGTGGAAAACTTTTTATTGGTCGGCATTTAGAAGAAACTAAAACTAGTTTTTACTGCTTTTTAGAATGTATACAATTAAAATATTTTGTAGGGTTATCGAACTTAACTTAAAGTCGATTACTCTCTTGCTATGACGTAATCTTGAGTACAAAGCACTTGTACCTTCATTCCCAATAGCTATTTAAGAAGAAACTAAGTCAGTATTAAATCAACCGATATATAATTTAAATGGGTAGCTATTCAAAGGTCAGTTCGTCTGTTAATGGGTCTTTATCATTTAAAAGAGTTTGTATAGGTATGTTTACTTCAAGTAAATCATATCGAACTCCTTTCAGCGCCGCAGTCTCGGCAACTGTTATGTAACAGTGTTTGCCGTAAAGACCGAGCGTGCACGGGTAACAAAATAGTTGTACGATAGTCTTGCAACTATCCTTCAACTAAAACGAAAGTTGTCAGCTTCCGGGCGTTGGGATGATTCTCGAGGCATTGCCGACCAATTAATATCGCATTTGAATAAATTGATAACGAGTAGAAAAATCATTATAAAAATAAGTCTAGGTACTGTTCGTGTGAATGTACGTCACCAGACTCCTACCAAACAGAAAGAAGAACTGAAATTCGCTGAAACCACTAGCTGCCCTTGCTGGACCGACTTTTTTTGTATGGTTTGCATAATTACGAATTGCGAGGAAATTTTGCGAAGTGAGACTGATCTTTTTTTAAAATTTATGTTGACGTTAGTTCTCGAAAAAGAATTAAGTTCTCTACCGGCCTACCGGTTAGAAGACTGTTGTTCAACTGAATTGAACAACAGTCTTCTAACACTTTGTTGTGAGTGAGCGCTCTCTCTAAATCAAACGGCAAAAATAGAACTCGGGGTAAAAACCTTTTAAACTTATATCACAGATCAGGGACTCGCAGTGTCTCGACCTCTACAGTTTCTTTAAATATACCATACATTATAGAGAATGGGGACACTGACTGGCTATGAGTATATTTAGTTAAACTATTTAGCTCATCACGTCAATTAGATAACTTATAAAATATTGGACGCTAAAATTATTATTTTGCCAATATAGGTATCAGAAAACTGCTTAATAGCTAAAGAGTAATTAAAACGTCACAAATAATGTTTGGAATTGTGAGGAAGTAACTGCTTTTTAAATTTATCACCGTTTTATCACCTAACTTAAATGTAGGCAACATAGGTACTTAAAATTTAGCAAAAGAAAAATGTAGTATTCTAATTTTTATTAGAGTAGATTCCTAAAATTTGAAAGCACTTTTAGAGAAAGAACAGTTAATCTATAGCATTTCTATTCTTTAACAAAAGAACATAGAACATGCTGCTCTCGTTACGTAGTTACTGAGTAAACTCTTTGAATGGAAATTGTGCTAGTATTGAACCGGCATCCATTGTGTGAAGGCACTCAGAATATTTTATCTGTGCATTAAGCCTTACTAGTTCAAGAAAGAGTTGGCGCTAGGTGACTATTGGGTATTGGAGATGTGCGTTTAAAACGTTAAAAACATATGCAATTCGTGTTTGCTCCACTCGTTGCTATAACAATTTACGAAGGCGTTTAAACAGGGCTTTGAAGCTCGAATTTCTCATAATTTAATTAACGTTTTATATGAAACAACTTTGTCGGTTACAAAATGCAGACGTTAATATACTAAAGACACTCCTTCATATTTTGCCTGTCTCCCGCAGCGAACAGACTATAATGAAGGTTTATGACAAGTTCTTAAGAAACAACTATTAATCATCTACTTAACAGTGAGTAGGAAACAGTGAGAGAGAAATATGGAGTCGAAACTAGTTCAATATTTATTTCTTCGTTGACCGAATTTAAGTTGGTAAACAAATAATATAAGTTATGTTAAGGTTCCTCTTTACAAATGTTAGTTGTTTCAACAAGATATTTTCAATAAAAGAAAGTCATTTCCGATGATGTATTATTCGATGCAACGGTAATAAAATTATAGACCTCAGCTAATAAGGTTCGACGTAGTTCAAAGGTGTAAATTGTGACACGAAGCGAAATACCAATGTTTGCTATAGGTAATAAGTTCTGTTTGTAAATTGCCAACGACGCTTTGTATTGAATGAAATTATAGGACTGTAGACTAGCACCTTCTTTGTTTTCTCCTTAACAAATTTATAGAACGCGAAGCTTATTAAGCTTGCTCAGATGTAAATGTACATTTTGCAGAATAACAGCACCAGGGACAAAGTCTTCCCTATAGTGAGGCAATCTGTTAAAATTGATTTAGATTAAAAAAATACGTACGTTATACTTATGAAAAATACTGTTCCAAACTTGATGAACTTTATGGGAGCAAATGAGGCTATTCACCTTAAATAAAAAGTAGAATCAACAAAATCGGTTCATCCAGTTCAAAGTTCTAACAAACATAAGGAAGTATCGACGAATTGAGAACATCCTCCTTTTGAAGTCGGTTGAAAAATAATCTAAAGGAGAATTAAAATGATGTAGGTATGTTCCAAATGTTTGGGACGAATTCTAATTACTTGGAAAGCAGCAAATCGTCTCGCTGCTTACCCCTTTAGCCTGCTTTGACAGCTATCGGAGCGACCCGTATGGGCCGCCGTACCTACAAGTGCACTGAACCCGTAATACAATGAACGCGATCATAACAGATCGGGTCTTATGCGGACCAATCCGCATCGCTTTAAAACAATGTTCTAGCGAACCACGTATGCCTCCGTTTCAGGAGTCCGTGCGTCCGTGCGGTCAGCCCGTCCATCTCGCACGGGTTTTCCGGGCTACTGTGAAACCAGCCTTACAAACCCGACGTAAAACCCCTCATTTGTATCAACACCCTATCTGTTAACCCGAGACTGCAGAAGAAAAGTTAAAATACCGAAAGAAAAGGATATGAAGAGTTAAACATGTTTAATCATGAGGATTTACGCAAGTAGGTACTTTCAGTTTCTGCCAGTAAAGACTTTGATGCGGTTTTTATGGATATAATCATTGTGGACTTATATAATACCTGAGAACCCCATGACGTAATTCAAAACTTTCGAAAATCGCAGTCTAAAGTTTTGTAAATTCAGTTCTAAAATAAATTGTATTCTTCCTGTTCCGAATCAACTTGATAAATATAAACAAAGTTGAAAACCAACTGTCCAGGACCTGTTACTGTCTCCATACAGTTTTGTTCGAAGACGGAAACTTTCAAGTAGTTTATAAATATACGGGTACGGTCAGAAAGAGAAGTTCCTAACACGATCAAATTTTATAACAATAGTTACACATATGCTTGACATATAGAGTACACAAAGCAAGTCATCTAAGCAGCAGTATTTTTGTTGTGTTAAATGAATAGTTTACAGGCGTTAAATAATAATAAAAACACTGTAACAATCAGCCCATTCAGGCATACAATAATTAAATTCCAGTCAGGCAGTTAGAGAATTAACTAATAATTACAAATACCTAAAGTTTATCATTTAAAAGTCCTTTCTAAATCTAATTGTTTACTTATTTCTGTTGCTAACTGTACGTTCATTTCCAGACACTTGATTGCATTTATATTTGTTCAATTTGCCCACAGCTCATGTATAACTTCTGATAGCTAGTCTTGTCCCTCTAACTTCTATACGCAAACTAATAACTGGCTGGAAACACGTGTATTACAGAATCTGTTTTAGTTGAAGTAGTTGAATTCATACGTAATATTTGCATACATTTATGAAATTATTAGCAGTTGCTGAAGGTTATAGCTGCAAAAACATAACCCTTGTTTATCAAAGTCGGATAAAAGTTTATTCTAAGCTGTCATCTACCTATAGACCAATATTTATTGGATTAATTTCAAGTAGTTTCGAGTCCTAATTTTGCGTACTTCCGTACAAACTAAATAGTCACTTTCGGTATCGCTTATGTGCAAAGAACTAAAAAATTTTCTTTAAAAATGTCACCTAGCCGAAATTTGTAGCCAACAATTTATTATTTGCCGAAATATAACATAGGCTTCTTAAAAAAAATATACAATTATTTGAAACAGGACTAGACTGGACATTTTTTTTCTAGAGGTTAGCAAAAAAGTAAATCTATCTTAAAGAAACATCTTTAGAAGCGTGCTATAAAGCGTACAGATGGGTTACAGAATTTAAAAATTTAATAACGTATCGAATGGCATTTCAATGAGGCAGCTTAGGTGAGCAGGTAGCTTAATATGAGGAGATAGGAACCAGGTCACCCGCCACCGGGTTCGTCATTTTACATTTTACGAGCAATGTGTGAAGTTGGCTGAGTAATAAAATACTCACTGAACTACCATAAACGTTAGATCGTTAATTAGATACGTTCTTAATATTGTCACATCAATAATTACTATGTCGACGACCTCTCAATGGGATCAATTAGGTTTGGTAATAATCTAAGTGACGTATCGTAAAACACTGGACATGCGAAAGAAGTTGTTTAAAAAAGAAAAAAAATGTTACAATGTTACTCTTATCAAGCGTGTTGCAAGCGCGCGAAATAGCTACTTACTTCAAGTGCGGGTGCTAACTTTTTATTGCAAATCCCCGCTTAATAAATTCGTAGTAATATTAGATACGTTTTTACATCGACCAAGGGTCAAAGCAAAACCTTTTTTCTGAATCTGTCAAAAGGCTGCATCATACGAACTGTGATGGTTACTTATTAATTATCATTAATGGTGTATTTCCTTTACTGCTGTAAACAAAATTAACGTAAATACAAAGCTAAGGTTAGATAACGTGATTCCGATCATAATGTTTGAAACGTATAAATTTTCATCACCCAACCGATTTGTTTTTCTTAATCATGTTTGTATGCAACCAGCAATCCAGTTTTGCGAATCTGCTTACACTTGAAAGGTTGTATATGATTTTTGACCTATTAAAAACGACGCATTGACATTAAAGACTATTGTTCAATGATCGTCATCTGACTACGACTTTCAATGTATTTATTTTCCATTTACAAAACAACAATATACTCAACCGATTATTTCTTTATTTTCAAGATAAAATATAAATGTTGTCCAAAATCGAAATAGGTTTGAGCGGCAACTGTCACGATACGGTACATATGGTTGGCCGGTCCCTAGTCGCGTGGAATGAGGACACAGCTTAAGGGTCCCGAGCATGTAAGGAACTAGTCGTGCGTTTTATAATGAGTACGAGAATAGCAAATAAAAAGGACCCTGGAATTAGGGCGGGATATATTGAAGAGTATTTGTGATACCTAATTGTGAAGAGATGGATTTAGTATTAAAAAAAATGTAGAGTTTGGGGAGTGTTGAGTTTATTTTTATTTAGTTCATGTAAACACTGTAAATGGTTGCTGGTTTTTAATTTAGACACCAACTTTAGGTAATCCCTCTTATGTAGACTGGGCGCATTAGCTTTAATACTAGTAAGTACATATTCGATCAATCATCATTTTTATCAAAAGCATTACTATTGCAAGGCGTAACAGTTTACGTAAAAACTCGCCACCCTTTAGACACTTTCCCACATTTGCCAAAGTGGGCCAGCCTTTTGTCATGTTACCGGCACAATTCCTAACCTCGGGCGGCTACTGAATATTTTCTAGCGAAAAAAGTAAAAAGCGATTCGCCTGCAGCTCTGCTCGTCGCCACTGTGTATTTTTTCATTGATTATATAAATATTTCATGAAAACCCCTCTCCAGGCATCTACATTTATCAGCCGGCTTGAGCGCTGAGGCTGTATATACGAGTAAACTGATTAAGGCGAGGCTCATACATAACGCATCATCTCACTGACTGCTCCAAGCTTCTTGTTCACACCTCGACAATTGTACTAAACGCGTCATGGAATGTATTCCGCAAACGTTCTAAGGTCAAATAACATAATATTTGGAAACATTAAAAATGCGGCCAATACGTACCTAAATGGTACCCATCTAAATAAACATACACTCATAAATATTCAGAATAACGCAATAATGAGTTTTTATTGGGTCGTATAAGTTTGTGAAGTACACACGATACATTGAAAGAGCAGAAGAGCGCATGAGCATAATTATCAAGTTACGTAGCCTCATGTCAGGGTCAACTATTTTGTTATTATAATTAAAAATATAAAAACAGGTTGTCTAACATATTTATCGAGTTTTCTTAATTGTTGCCGAAACTATTGCGCAAAGAAGAAGAGCAGAATAATGTGAAAAAATGTTCTAATGTATCTATTAAAATAACAATGCATGTTCGAAACTGTACATGTACTTACTATATTGCTTTGTTTGATTTCGCAGGCGTGTAATAGAAATTATAACACAATCCTTAAAAAAAGGTAAACACTTTTATATACCACGTCGCGGTCGTCAAGAGGAAAAAAACAAAAGAAAATATAGTTCGTAAGTAAAGTAGTCTGAAGATGTCTGGCGAAGCGACCAGTAAATTGATTGCAACTATAGATAAGCTTTTACGTATTACTTTCACTGGACATGTCTTATTTTTAGGGTTGTGTAGCCAAAGATTAAAATCGGAACGTTTTAAAATTCCATAATCAAATGGTAAAAATAAAAGCTTCATTATCTGACCGTTTACCTGGTAGAACTAGGCTTATTTCATATCATGAAACGTGATAGACAAACAGTTAAAATTTACGCAGATGATCCAATTTAAATTAAAAACAAAATTGACGTAAAGTTCTGGTTTCAAATTAATTGGTCGACAATTGTTTTGCTAAAATGTTTGAACTTCTCATGTGTACGAAACCCGAATCAAAGTCGCATATTCGCTCCTATCCATATTTTTTGCTTCACAAAATGTATAACCGGACAAAACGTTAGGTTCTAAGACATATTTCAAAGTGACGTACAATTTGTACCGTGTTATCGATTCGGTTTATCGTTAACATCGACATTAACGTATTACTTAAGGTGTTCGCCTCACGACATTGATCAATTGGTAATTTAAAATAATTTGAGAACGATAGATCTCCATTAAGTAATATGATTTTGGAAACAACTCGAAGGCAAAGCAATTAGATGGTTCGGTTAATTATTGAGTTTCAGAATCTTTTATGATGCATCGTTCAAGTTACGAGTAATGTTTGATGTTAAGATACCTCTGTCTTTAGTACATTGACTCTGGCTTTTTAAACGTGCCTCCTAAAAGAATGAACAGATTTTGATGCAACCTTATTTTTAATTTATGGTCATTTATAAAATGGTACGAGAAAAACTTTGGTGGTTGTTTAAGACGAGAATCAGGTTCTTTTTTATAGAGTCGTTACATTTTTATCTAGATGCAGATCAGACTGTAGTTCCTAAGCTACTTCGTCATGCAGGTAAAATAGGTTTTAATACATATTATTAAAAGTGCCTAGATAGACACAACCGGGTATTAATAAAAATATTTTAATATATCATAGCGTTCTTCAGCTGTGACCTAATTAGTTTCATAGATTCTAATAACTACTCTGGTGCCCAAAAATCTTGGATTCACTTTACTAAAAACTTAATCTATCTTCCTGTTGTAATCATACAACAATTTTGTATTTAAAAAATCCGTATAAAACCTTCTACAAACGCGAGTTCAATTTAACGAGAGTTAAATTCCTTTAAAATGTATTTAAAAGTTCAGAATATGAATAAAATTGGTTCGTATTATAGTCAATATTTCATTTTATTTAATTAAGCAAATTAACCTTATATAATTAAATCGAATAAAGTTACATCATTAATGAAACAATATACCAACAATTATGAATCACTCATTATAAAACGCGTGACTTCAACTATACATTCTAAAAATCATACAAATTAACATTTTTTCGTTTTATAATCAGTTTAGTTGTAGAACTTAATTCATGTTAATATATTGTCTCAAAGGAATTAGAATTAAAAAGTTGAGGATAATGGACTGCGAAGGTTAAAATAATGACGTAATTTAATTTTCTTTTTTAAGAAGGCCAATTTCGTAAAGAAAAAATACAAAACGTGCTAATTGTAAACAATGTAATAGAGGCTCACTCTTGCAAGACAGAAAACGAAAATATAATGTTCTTTTAAAGCGAGAAGGCACTACTTTGTATAGAACAGCATCTCTTTCACAACTTCCACAGTAGGTGCTCTTAGAGATGGGGTAGGCCTTTGGGTCAACTCTAAGATGCATCGCATGCCGCTCTAAGTTACGCAACAAAACGTTTACATTATTAAAGCAATTTTGTAGCAAACAAATATTAACATAACAAGTGCTCTTCATTAACATAATATGGAATCTTATTCAGTGGATTTTAATATGAGTTCTCAAATGAAATTAGACCGCTGTCCGTTCCAATCGAAAATAGATTTAAAAAGCAATTTAATTTGCGTATTGTTAGTGAAACGTTACTGAAGTCAGTTTTATTGGTTCTATTCTTCATTTAAGACTAATCTTAAATTCATTATGTAAGGATAAGGCTCATATTTCTAGGAGAAGGTGGAAAGGTTGTCAATATCCATGATTTTAATTGCAGATTAAACAAAATTTATAAAACGATTTTTTAAACCTTAACCGTGTGATTATTTACTTTTGTGTTCATATATTTTATTGCTCGCTCTAAGTTTAAGTTGTCTAATCGATAGTCCATATTTCGATGTATACGAAGCCTTTGTCATCCCACTAATGAATATACGCCTCTTTCTACAAATTATTCATCAAATTTCAGTTTTTAATTCGTGAAATCATCTTAATTGGCACTAGAATTTGCAAAAGATACTTCAGTCTGTTTTAATGTCATTATTCGATATATCGATACGCCTAATTAACTAAATTTTTAATGAGATGAAGTGAACGGGAGGTCACATTTACATCACAAGAGGGAAGGGTATTTGTGATGTTACGAAAACAGGATGCATTTGTTCACTTTTACTTTGTTTCTTAAAACATATTTGAATTTGAATCAGAAATAAGTAAAATCGTATATTAATGGTGCGTAATGAAGTTTATTATGTAAATCCATGCAAATATATTTATGTATATTGTTCTCTTTATGTTAAGTTTAGTTTGAAAAAATTCGCCGTCGTTTAGTTAAACAGTGTTTAGAAATTCAAATGACGGCTGCGTATATTGCGTGCTGCTCACGAAATTTATTTAATTTTGCACTTGATTTGAGTGTACACCGCTTTTGTTCAATGATATTTAATGAAGGTGTTAAGGGCCATTCTGATGGTATTATAATAAAGGGAGGTAAAAGGTTCTTGAATTTAAACCGAAAATAAATTAATTTTAAGTTAGGGTCCTGTGTCTCCTGGCAACTCCTTTTAAGGGTTTCCTACCCAATGGGTAAAAACGGAGTCCTATTGAGGGCCAGTTTTTCAGTCCGTCCGCAAATGATGTTGAAAATTTTATAATACTTCTGTTGCATCACAAAAAATAACAAAAATAAAGATCAAGGCTAAGCAGATTGTTACGGTCATAAATTTGTTGGTGGGTGACAACAAACTTTAAGGGTGGGTGTACTGGCCACCTACCAATTTATTTAACACTCACCCGTTTTATTCACCTTTACCTTACTTGTACGGGATTCTCAATTTTACGAGTCCGGCTTACAATTGACTGGTTTTTCATTAAAGCCAAAATGTTGCGAAACATTGTCAAACAATATTGCATACTTACGTTGTAAGATTACAGCAGTACTCGATCTAAGTGATAAAATGCTTGGAACGTGAAAGAACAAATCACGTGGAATCCAACTCGTTTATAAATTGAAGCTGTAGTACCTAACAATAGTGGGTGGAATTGAGCGCGTTCTTGGGATATTTTTCAGTAAGAAATATGCAGGTTGTTGTCAACAATTTATGCTATTTTTCAATAAATCGGTATCGATATAAATGTTATGAGATTTGCCCCGTGATTCTTAAGTGGGTATACGACATTCAGTTTTTTAAGGGAAACTTCTTAGTGTATCTGTCAATGATATTGAATAGCACGAAAAAAATACATTTTAAATCAATTTAAAGTGCTATTGTATTAAAATGAAAAACCGTCTTTTACATGAGCATATAACAAAAAGCATGTACAGAACCATCGACGTCACGAGGCCATCGCACTTGAATTTATTTGTAACAGACAAGGCTGCATCCAATTATTTGATACATCTTGTCTGATCTTAAATGGATGATTGTCGAAAATGTCTATCCAAGGTGATCTCTTATGACTATCAACTAAGCAACTACTTGCGAAATCGTGATTAATCCGTAATAATAAAAGTGTTTAGAATGTTAAGGCTTTACTTGAAGTCATCATTATTTTCAAGGATACCGGTTCACTCTCCAAAATTTGCCCTACAATGTGCACAATTAGTAACGACGGGTGTGAGAATATATTTTTTTTCTATGTTCCTGATGCTGTGAAATGACAATGAATAAACATTTTTCTTATGTCCCGCAATCATAAATTGGCCAAATTACATTGAATTGAATTTACGCGTGACGTCGATTCTGTGTATCAATTTTGAAAAGTCGTTACGTCATATGCCCTCTCTCCTTACCTTAGCTTATCTACCTTTTTATTCCTAACTTCCTCCCTTTTTTTAAGAACGTTGTAGTTGTAGAGTTCTTGATTGCTTTAAGTGTTGTGCAATCCTAATAATATTATTAACAGGAAACTTTCCCAAAATGATTAGAAAATAAGTATTAGTTTATAACTCTCTCACGTGACTTCTTATTTTTATGAAATTTTAATAGAAATACTAATATTATGGCACCGAATAAAACATAGGGCACTTTTTATTATATGAATATGACTTACAGGAAAAACTGACATTCACTCAGGATAGCCTTAAGCGGTTGCTAGTACAGTATAAATATTTTTAAACTCAAGAAATAATTTGTTTTCTATTTTAAAATCAAAATAATTTGTTATAGTCCTAAAAATAACCACGTTTTACTTCTCAGGGTCTATCAATTTATCATATTTATTCACTCAGATATCAAAAGCGATCTTTCATCCACATTAAATGGGGTGTATTTTTTACGGCGAACTTTTTATTTATATTTATCAAGTCGGCCTTAGCAATTTGTAACGAGCAGCAATGGAGCCGCAACGATACTATGGATACTTCAATACTTTTTACAACTTCTTTCAATATTATCTAACTCAGCTTAATAAGTAGCAATTTAAAGATTAAATAATCCTCTGGAGAAAGTCTTGTTTCCTTACGTATTTATTACCATCGATTAGTTCGTGTTACATCCTAAAGCATTTGCGGTGTTGCGTTTGTGGTTACTCTAAGAAGTAAACTACTTTTTTGGATGCTCCATTTAAGGCAATCACCAAATTCAGATCCAAACTATAATAGTTGATTCGTCCTACTTTAATTAAGTTAAGATGTAACTTCCATATATTTTGAGATCATAAAAAAGTCGAATAAGTTGATTGCGACACATTTCGATCTTATTGTGATCCGTTGCTCATGATGTTTGTTTACGTAAAGGCCAGTATACGAAAGCCGGCCTAAACGAACAGGGGGTGCATTCATTAACCGCCTTACTTCCTTCATCAGCTACTCATAATGAACTCTCCATAACAGGTAGTTACTCGCCGCCAAGCTCTGTCGCCTTAATTAAGTTGCTACGTCTCTATAACGCCTAAAGTTGAACGTAATTGCTTTCCCATTAGTGCATTAAGCCATTACTATTTTGATAGCAGCACGAAGTCCCTCAAACCACCTCTATTGTACATAATAATGTAGCCTAACGACGGCAATTGGGAAACAGTATTGCACCAATTTAGAGAATTAATAATGATAAAAAAACGTCGTGCTATAAACAAAAGGCGTGTTTCACAACTTCCTCGCTTGTCGGTGTACCATGTGGCCGTATCAAGAAATCTTATGCAATCGTTTTACGAGTGCTCAAATTGCTCTCACACTAAAATCGATATACATGTGTAGCCGTTCGTACGGCGGTGCCGCTTGGCTGCCGACCGCGGCGTCCGTCGTCTGCGTTTTTATACGAGCTCAGCCGAATATATGGCATGTCATTAGAGAGCCGTACTAATTTACTATAATAGTTGTTAACCTCTCGTCGATAAAAAAGGTTTAATTTGGTCGAGCCATCAACGTAACTACTTCGGTATCGTTAGAGCGGATAAAGAGGCTCATGACGCTCAGAGTACCAGCTTGTGAAGTAGTACTCAGCTAATTAAGTGATAATTTATTAAAACACACAAACGAGATGTGTAGGGAAGTGAGCGGCCGCTGCCAGATGCAAATAGCATTATGCCACAGTAATACAATCTTCCCGCTCTGTTAAAAACAATGAGGTATCCACGTTACTGATGAAACAACTGTTCTTCAATATCTTATATCATTGCCAATTTGCTATTCTCGGCGGAATCCAAATTCGATTAAAGATGGCACAAAAAATGGTATTAAGGAATAAATTGCCATTAGGTTTTGCTCAATAACATTAAGTGAAAGGAAATGGTGCATCTTCGTATTATCGTAACTGTCGCGGTGAGCGCTCGAGAGCTATCGTTTTCCGCTCTTAAAAGTTCTGACTTGTGTTTTATTGGGTTGTTAAATTGTGGTAATATGCTCGAGATTAAGAAATATTGTCTCAACGAATCGTTTGCAGAGATAAACCGTTTTTATTTCGGTTCCTAAACTGATAACAATAATATCAATTTATTGATTTATAAACGAATGATTTGTCGATTGCTCAAACTAACGGAGCGTGATATCTGCTTCGAAAGTTCCGATTGTAGTAACAAAGTTGTTGGCTTTACCTATTTCAAAATGCATTACATTTCAAAACGATGCATTTTGAAATTGTAAATAAGTACCTATATATTACTTGTTAGATTAGTAATGGACTCTTTTACTGGTGAGCCAGACTTAACATTAAGTAACAATATTGGTATAAATGCTAGGCGTAAGTATCGTCCCTGTATTATCAAGTTCCATAACGTTCTTAATCTTGAGTAAATCATCACTTAAGCCAGAGAGCTTAACACTGCCTTAAATTATAAACAAGATACTATCAGACACGTAATAAGGCCTCCATAATTTTCATGATTTTTTCCGGCGTTCTCTCCTTAGACCTTATGTTATGATGCAAAAAGATTATTTTTAAATGTACTTATAAACGTAAAATAATCGCCCACTTTTAACACGTATTAAAACAACATAGAATACCATTTAAGATAGAAGATTATTTTTCATTAATCTTATTAGTAACCATCAATATTTTGGAAATTCCTCAGTGCTAATTCATAAACAATATCTAATTTTACAAGTTGTCAACGAACAGAAGGTATATTATACATAGGTTTGGGTAGATTGGTAGGTTCGGTGAGGATACATTCCCAGGGCAATAGTTTAGATGCCGTAAATACGCTCCAGTAATTTGGGAGTTTAATTATTTAGGAAAGCCGTCGCAATCAGTACCCTGATAGCTTACTCAAGATCGGGGTTCATACTTACTATACAGATAATATTTTAATTGAACACACTGCGGTACCTTAATTGTTCGATATAACTTAAGTTTAGATTCAAGTACTTAAAACTTTTTGTTTCACAGATAATTGTCATCCGATATCTAAGGCATGAAATCTTTAAATTATCTTGAAAGTAAAATTAAGCTAGATAAATGTACAGACGTGAATACATCTGGCATGAGAGTGTTAAAGCAAATAATAAACTACCTTAATACAGAACAAGAATTAGCATTGTGAATCATAGTGACTTCTGGATATGAGCCAATAAAAGAACCAAGTAGAAAGAATCTACAAGAATGGGGAAAAGTGAGCTAGATATACAAATAGTATGGGATGAGATATTAGTTTAAAGTGTTACTCTCTTAGACTCTATGTAAGAACACTCAACTTTTTACATTTCAGTTTGCACTTTCACGACTCATGACCTTTCGGTCGATATATCTGACATTTATTGCGGAATAAGATTGATCCAGATTCAGTCGTTTGTGTTATATGTTGAGAGCAGATTAAAAATAACGTTTCAAATCTTAGCAATATTTTTGGTCTTTGAAATGAGAACTAAAATATATAAAGAAGCCCCCGTTTTTTAATATTCATAAACTTTTTAGATTTCATTCAGATGTCGTGTCATTTAAGTTTAATAGTAATAAGTCAACCGATAATCATAATTTTTCAGAACAGTTAATCTTTCATTCTTCATATAATCTATAGGTATTTTAATACGTAGTAGACTTATTTATTCTATCGGAGTGTAGCGGCTAGCCGATGGCGCCGAGCTCGTTCATCGTGAAGCGTTACGGCGACGCGCGACGTGGTGTATCCTGAACGCTAAATAAATAATTCAACACCTACAGATCCTTCCAGATTTTTTGTCTCTCTTTTTCAAGGGACCAAGCCGTGTGGCGTGTCCGTTACGTAAACCTGCAAAGATCTTACGATGAGAATACAAAGGATACCTTTTGTCATTCATTCGAAACTGTATTTTTTAAGTGATTGAAGAGAGCCTATGTTTGCACGCCCAAGGTGTTAACAGTTGTAACCTTTGAGATATTAATAATAAGATTTAACGAAAGCCTCTTTGAAGGTCGTAGTGAGCCGCTAAAAATAGCGCTGATGTTTTAGAGTTAGGTGAGGCTTTACAGTAACACTCTTGATTTCAGATTCATTAATCAACGTATGTCAAAACCTTGGCACTCGCCAAGCAAGGCTGAAGCGAACATGAGTTCATACTGGCACTTTATAAATTCAGATGAAAAGTGCTTTAATGTTTACTTTGACAACATTTTCGTGACATCAATTAAAACTTGATGTGCGTAACTGCGGACTACGCTTTAATGCGGCTTTTTGATGTATTTAAATTACGAATAATTTTGGCAAGAAGAAAATTCTAAGGCCAGTGCTATTGTTGATGTAATTTTCTTTTATTGTTTTTTTAGTATTATATTTTTCTATCAAAATTATGACGCGTGTGCAGTTAGCACTTTACCTATGTTGTAACAAATGAAGAAAATTAACACGAAGTGAAAACCATTTTAACCAACACTATAAACTTAAACTTGAAAAAGAAACAATAACTTACGTTGTTTAAGTTAAAAATAAGTTCCATGTTACTACGAAGTTCAATGGCCTTCATACTTTTATATTTAGCTAAATGTAGGCTTTTATAGTTTTACGTTAAGAATAACTTCAACAACGGTTCATTCAGGATTATGGAATTCATTTTAACATTCTAGCTTCATGTAACTCTTGTATTGTTTTGTTAATTCTGTTAGTCGATTATCGAGCTGCGGGCAACATCGAATTAGCGATTGTCCGGACTCGAATATTGCACGGGAATTCTATTACAATGACGTGTGAACGTAATTTTGATGTCGTTCCGATGTGTACCGTGTCAACCGCACGTTTACCATACAGTGAATGCGCCGACTTTCTTTAATTTATTTACGATTCGTGTCACACAATTATGTGGTTTGTTGCGTTTACTTTTTGGCTATTACCTAAGTCTGTGCAATCAATGCACATCGTAAAACATTGAGCATGGTTTTATGTTTAAGAATTAATGCCGAGCTGAAAAGAATCACAGTAAGTACAGGTATGTCGCCATTTTTGTCTTTCAATGTCTGTTGTAATGTTCAAAATGAATTGTCTAGAGTCCGCTGTATGATCGGATGCAACCGCCGGTATGTCGACCACTCACCGTTGACGTCATAAGTGAACGTCTCGATAATTCTTCAAAAATATTTATGGTGTAACAACAGGTTAGAAATAATGATAGAGTTTAATTCATGGATTTATAACTTGGAAGTATAAATCAACTTGGAAGATGATTACGGCGAGAGTCGGGCCACGCAACAACACGAGAAAAGCGACGACTCCGAGGTGACCTTCCAAGGTCATCTCGCTATTCAAAGCAGTGTATCGCAACACGCGCTTAGAAAATTCTTTAAAACTGTGATTAAGGTGTAATGGTGCGTCATAATGGAATGGGGTCAAATACAAATGAGCATCTGCGGCGTTCTCTGCAGTTATATAAACAATTAGCAGTTTCGTTTGTATGATTGTTTTTGTTTCGAGTTCTCGTCTGGCACTCATTAAGTAAGTCTATGCGACGGGGTGTAATCGCAACCTCGATGTAACAGTTTGTCAGATAAGTGAAACTTTGTTCAAATTCCACATGTGGCCGGCTCGCGGCCTGCTCTGAGGAGAGGGAAAGTGGATTCGCCACCTGATAGCCTTTTTGGATCCGCATCTGCTACTTACAATCTTAGCTTTAGCTTCAGGCAATCTCGTTTAAAACATGTAAGCACATCGTACGTATGCTAATAGTTTAAACCATAAAACTATATGCATAATTTGTTGATTTTATTCATACATGAATAGAAATCTAAACGTTGCATGGTTTTAGATATTTTATTCGTAACTTTTCACCCTGTACGACAAGCTAGCAGTATCGCAAAGCTAATCGCGTGTAAGCTGAAGGTCTAAAAAAGGCTTATGTAAATCACATTAGCTAATAGAGTTAAAGCAATTTGAAGTGACAGCACCTTAATGACGACTACTGTGAGCGCGCGCGAAGATTATTTCAAATTGATCTCGGCTAGCCGCACGTTGTTCTAATGAAAGTAACGAAACTTGTTCAGCGGGCACTACACACTGATTGCTCTCGTCGATAAGTACCTTCACGACTTCTATTATATAATAAACGACTAAAACAATACGACGCCCCGCAGACACAATTCAATAACCCTCGATACAAAAACGGTTTAAAATTAATCTGTTAAGGAATTTGGTAAATCATATTATCTTTAAATCAATTGAATGGAAGAAAAATGGTATGTTATTACAATTTTCAACGACGACTGAGGAATCTTAACTGGTATAAAGAGGAACGGGTTTCTAAACGAATGGGATTACCTAATCTCCTAAATGTTTCCATCAGAATGCAAGTCAGGGGCGATCGCGGTTCTCACAAGTATGTGTAGGTCTTTAAAAAGGTTTTATAGTCAGCCGCTACCCGCTGCGTCGTAGTGTGAAATATGTAAATTCGTGTGCAGAATTGCAGATGTTATAACAACACTTACAGCGAAGTGTGCGTACATTTGAGAACGTTTTGACCTTAATCTGGTCATACATTTGCAAGATTTATTTCTTTTTAGAGCCGTGTTACGTACACTGAAGCATTGTCGATTCCAACTTTATTATTTGCTCTAATACAAGTGGAATTCGCAGACTAGGTCACGATAACTATTCACATTATTTTTTTGGCAAGTCATATCGTACAGTTTAAAACTTAAGCGGATGCGACGTTAAATATGTCTTGTTTGTGTTTATGATTCGAATTCCAAAGAATTTTAATGCTGCTTATTAACATAAATTTTATGTAACGTTTTGTTGAAAACTTTAAAATATTCGAATTAATTATAATTATTAATTTAAATAGCTTCTAAATGAGCTGCGTAGTTTGTATTGTTTTAAGAGTGTAAATTTGATTATATTTGTTTCATTTATGCATTTCTATTAGTCTTTAAATCTTTGTTATAGATTTATTTTTTGTAATTAATGAGTAGGTATCTCTTAAAAACAACCTTTAAGAAGCGATCGATCGCAATAAATACGCTTGTTTTATTATATTTTAAATAATCATGAATCCACCTCATGACAGTGAATATAATAACCTTTTAGACGACGAAAAATTGTTTTTTTCAAAAGCATAACAACAACAGCCTAATGATCTAGGCATTTAACCCTAAGGTAATCCAATAGTACGAGGTGGGAAAATTCTCATTAAATAAACAAATAATTAAATAACAATACTGTACGTACAAGTACCGTCCCAAGATCATTAAAAAGGCGTAAATAAAAATTATTAACAAATTCCAGACGATCCTAATAAAATCTCCTTTCGCTTATTATACGCGAATAACATTTTCAATTTCGAATTGGCTTCGCATTGTATTATTTATTCATTTTTATTGCTCAAATAAAATGTCACATTAAGTACCTCCTCTTAAGAAATGTCTGTTGGCATTCGATCAAGTACTACCAAGCAAAAAGAACGAATGCTCTCAATAAACTTATATCGAACCATCTCTACATCCAAAAACATTGAAGATAAAATAAACCGGATATTTTGTGGATAAAATTATCTTCGAAAATCGTGTTATGATCTTATGGATACTACTTCATCTGAATAAATTTGAAAATAAAGACAGTCTACAGTACCTAAAACCTGCAAGGTAAATGAAAAAATAATTGTTCGTAAAGCCTCAAAAATTTTCCTTATAAACTCTCTAACCTCCTTAACTAGCCTAGTGTCTTAAAAGAAAAACAAAATTATAACTACCGTAATAATAATATCACTTTATCAGTCGTCTGTAGTACCCATAAAAGACAATCAATACAGGCACCTTCAAGCTAAACTGAAACGTAGTAATTTTATCGATTACAATTGACACGTACCACGAAGCCATAAAAACAGCGCATAATTCCATTCTTCATCTTTCGATGCCCATACACCAAACCAGCGTAACATGAAATCTACATAATAAAAGTAAAAGCAACACTGGAGTTTGTGACACATTAAGGAAGTAATAAACAACAGCATGTAATTATAAGACGGCAATAAGTTTAACAAATGAAGGCGACTGGTGCCGTGCCTCTGCGGGACTAGGGAACGTTGCTCTTATCACGAACTTTCAAACTAAACTGTTACCGCTGGCAAAGCGAGATGGAGCAATACAGTAAGCGTATTGGCTTCTCATTTCTACTATAGAAACAGTTCGGCTCCAAGTCGCAGATTACAGGCGCCGAGAGCTCAAGTATCATTATACTCGACGTGACTCTCGCACACTTAGATAACTGAACAAGTTTTGCTGCTTAAGCATACTAGAGAATATTAACCTATTTTAGATTTGAAAATGTTTTCAGATCCATAGTTTTTAGGAAATGCTTAGTATTTAAAATAGAGGCACTACAGGCGAGGAACGACTGCGTAATATAAAGTAATAGTCTTTCAAATGCATTTAGGATTTCCGAAATTGTTCTTACACGAGAACAATTTGATTTTTGGCATGTTTTTTACCATCCGCTTATTTAGCCCGGTATAAAAATGATTAGTGTGGATTTCCGTTGCACGTTGTATGTTTAAATTTTTCGACGTAAACTGCGAGATGCTATCGTGTTTCTAGCTGGTGATTCATGCAGGCGCAGAGCAAAGCGTTTTTAACCGTAATCTAGATACGTATTTTAACTACACCATATCAGATGCTATTTGTACCTAAAAAGGTTGCTTACAAATCAACTAAAAGGAAAGTTTATTTCATAGGATCGCTCCGTTCATTACAATAAGTTGAGCTATCACTCAAAAAGTTAAATGAAAATGTTGAACATTAGTAAAATTATTTGATTCGTTTTTTATTGTTGGTAAAGGTAATGGATTTTATTATTTGAAATGTCACTTGCTATCAGGAGATTTTCATTTAAACGTATAATATAACCTTATTAAGGCGTTTCCCACTTATACACAGAAAACTACGTACTGATTTAGAGTGAAACTTGTCATTAAGTTGTCTTAGAGATAAGTCCCCGAAGATGTTTTCGTGCGTTTAATCTTCGCTGCAGTTTATGTGGGCGAAGTTTTGATGAAACCTAGTACGTAATTTAATAATATAGTGAAAACGGAAGAGTTAAGAAAGCCGCCTTTGTAAGAAAATTGATGGCTGACGTTGTGGGGCAAGAAATGAAGTAATGATTACCCTCCCTGCCTGTCTATACTTTGGGGCAAGGAGACGAGATCATTAATCATCGTTAACTGTTGGCTAATTATTTGGGAATATTCTGAGGTTATGTTAAATGCACAGCTTTAAAGATCGCTTCATTTCTAATATCGTTTCTAAACATTAACTCGAAGACGGACTATTAAAAGT
The DNA here is from genome assembly GCF_003590095.1 of Trichoplusia ni. Lineage (NCBI taxonomy): Eukaryota > Metazoa > Arthropoda > Insecta > Lepidoptera > Noctuidae > Trichoplusia > Trichoplusia ni. Next base: position 2,375,106 of record NC_039482.1, on the reverse strand, counting down.
TCAGTGTTTTATACCAAGTACCGAAAACTCTGCCATCTTTATCTGAGTGAAGGAAAACGTAAACAATACGAACAATACCTGCGCTACAAAGGCGACGTTAAGTGTCATTCAACGTTAGTGCCGTAGCCGTTGATCTTTAAAAGATGTTGGTTCTAAACTCGGCAAGTTTGGCATACAAAAGTTCACAAAGCATTAGAAATAGAAACGTTTGAAGGGATACTTTTGAAGTCCCTTAAGAAATGGTTCAACATTCTACTAAGATTGAACTACCGACCCTCTACTACCCGTTCAAGTAACACTGATGTTTTGACAGAAATGAGACGCCATGTTTCCTATCTTGCTTCCGCAAATGCAAAAGTCATTTTAAGACCGGTAAGACCTCAAGCCTGACAGCTATTTACCTTTGGTCTGATTTTGTGATACCAAGTGTCGTAAGTTACTTAACCAACCAATCAGATAAGAGGTTTCTTATTTGCAAACTAATTACGAGAACAAATAACGAATTTAAATTTTACAGTGAGGTGTAAGTTTAATTTATTATAAGTGCATTATACATTTTTGCTGGTGCTAATGATCTTATGACACGGTAAAACAAGAGATACATTAAATTAATTGAAGTTTAACCTTCACAGACTGATTTTAATTTACATAATAATAATTAGGGTTTTGTTTTACATCATTAATGTTTAAAATCATTTTGATATGATCATTTTTTAAATAGATACTCGGTTTTGTAATTTTAGACCTTGGCTCCTCTCCTTATATGCGGAGAGCGTTATATTTTATACATAAAATAATATTTATATAATCGAATGGGTGTGACCCCTGTATGAAGTGTGCTTCAGTGGCATGGTCAATGCTAAGATTCTAATGTTTAAACACTTGAGTCATATAAAAAAATAAAGAAATATTGGGTTTAACGTCCTTAAAGCTATATTAACTGGCGACGTGTCACTGTGGTCTAAAGAATTTTATAACTTACCTAGTCTGAAGACCACCGTTGTCATAAAAGTATATAACCTGGTGCAGTCTTTTCAGTTTACTACGGGAATAATGTTAAATCAAAACATTCTTATATCTATAGCAGCACATACCTACGTCATTAAGAACTCGTATTTTAATGATGCGAGCAAATAAAAATGTATGAATGCACGTCTCACGAAGACGTACAAGAGATCATCAAAACGAAATTGTTCGTCAGTTAAACTTCATAGTTAATTGATTTGTGAGTGAATGTATTGGAAAGGTCGAGCTAAGGTTCGCGGCCGGCCGGACATATGGTACGTTCCTACTGCATGTGACGTACGATGAGGCAACCTGGCCTCCAAGCGATAATGAGACGCATGCAACATGAAATATAATATCTAAATCATTATTCCCCGACATTGCCTACCGCTGACCCCTGTTCAATAGCCATGGTTCAAGGCTGCCGTACTAATTGCTCGTATAAACTTTATGTCTCAGATTTGTAAATGTCTTCCATTATGACAGCTCGAGCCGAAATTGAATGGTTCACGTTTGATTGGATCTAGACTCAGTAGTAATCCTGACTAAACTGATTTGATCTTGTCGACTGATGCGATTACATTGATTGTTTGTTCTCGTTTCAGCGCAATAATCATTTGGCAATACTCAAACCGCACTATGACAAGGGACGGGACAAGTGTACGGCATCGATGTTAATAAGATGAGTTAAGACCTAACGACCAATCATAATTTACAATACTTAGAAACTACAATCTCCTTTCGTAATTTGTTCCAATATTTTACGATTTCTCTTTTTTTGAATATGTTAAGTTATGTTTAATATTTCAAATATGGAAGTATTAAATGATGATGCGCAGTAGGTATAAGGAATGTTAAATTCAGAGCTAGTTAGAAGCAAGTCGCAGAATTCAAATAACAGTATTATAATGTAAAGACCGATTACCATATTTTTCTTTATTTAAATGCGTTTCATAGTAACATCAGATATTATTGTAATGGATCTATAAGTTTGTATAGGTAACGATAGTCGTAACTTAGGCAGTGTTAGGCGCTAAAACTGTTTCGCTACCTGATATTTTTATCAATATTTTACCGAGAAAAGTTGGTTTCATACTTTAAAATAGTAAAATGTGTTAACAGTTTCTCAAAAAAGTGGTACGTGTTGTACAGTTTTAGCGCCTAACACTGCCTAAGTTACGACTACCGTTACCTATACAAACTTATAGATCCATTACAATAATATCTGATGTTACTATGAAACGCATTTAAATAAAGAAAAATTGGTAATCGGTCTTTACATTGCACTGTGGAACAAATTAAACTCTTAAATCAAAAGTCTAACTTTAAAGTTTGGACTAAACCGAACTAAACTTGGTTCAATGTAACTTTTAAAAGGAATGCATTTCCAATCAACTGCTAAATAGGGTGCTCTGTCTTTTAGACATTTAAATTTAAACTTCGTATATTTTATAAATAGCATTGAAAACACTTTTATCAATTTAGAACTCCTTAGTTAAATGGGGCAGTCTTATATCCGTTTAAGCCTAATGGCTCATTTACATGATACGTTTAAACGGTCTTTAGAAACCATGCGAGTGTATATTGAAACTGAAGGAGACACAGACGCTACCGCTTTGCGTTTAGCGCAAGTTATACTAAACGATTTCTGAGCTTTTCGAATGCGGTATATCAAGTTACAGCACCATTTGTTACCGCTTCGTTTTTGCCGCTTGCTCATCCAAACCTCGGTGGCCAGTAAAATGGATAGCAGATACAACGATCTAAACTGCGCTCCTGATCTGATGTGGAACGTTATTGTACACAACTCAGGGAAGCAAGCAGCTTACGTTTACGTTTATTCATATATTTTTCAGAAACAGGTAAACTATGAAAATCTGTGAGAAAATGTGATTTACGTTTTCGTCTACGGAGTCAACCATCCGTGTGATTGGCACGGTCATGGTTTGGAAGTTAATGGAACGAAGATAAGACTAAACGTATTTTTAGACGTGACACGCATCGTATGCAAAATTATAGTTATTCACACATTGGTTCAGCTCATCGTTGACGGGCTACGCCCAAAATAATTGCAGGTTTTATCGAAATCATCCGTTCATGGAGGTCTTATGTAACGAAAGCAACGCAATGTTAAATTCGCCCGGAGCAAGGCTCTAATTACGTAAATCTAAGTAGGTATAGAGTTCACTGGCAAAACTTAGTCTACTACCAAATGGCAAATCGATTCAATTTACAAAGTATTACCATATTTTTATACAAATGTATTTCAAGACTTTGTAGCCTTAGGTTTATTTTGCAGGTCCTTAGATGTGTCTCGGTGATCCAGTATTTTAGGAATACTCTTTTCTTGGTGAATTGTCCTTCGGTAAAAGCATATTTGATGCTTTGAATATACTTTTAGTCTTTTCCGATTAGCTGATTGATTCGGTGAAATATTTACGCAACTTGAGAGTATATTTTGCGCTGACACGCAATTTGCCTGACCGTGGCCAATTGAGGGACAAGACGGCCGGACAAGGCTATGCCGGCGCCATCAATCCATTGCAAGTACGAATGTGGCCATCACTTGAAATTGTTGGTTAATTGACCTCAGGAATTCGGAAGGATTTTACGAAATTTGATATGGTTATTTTATTAAATGTTTTCTTACGTGTTGTATAATCGTGATATATCTAATAAAAACCTAGATAGTACTTAAAAATAGGGAATATACTTCGATTAAGGAAAATATACTTAATGATGCAATAAACACAATTTAAGACTTCCAGGCAGAAATATAAATTACAAGTGACAACACTTTTTGTTATTTGGCTTTAAAAATATATTAATTCGAGCTTCATTTACAAAAGCGCCGGCTCATCCCTCGCAGTCACGGCGTCGCCGGCGAGACAGGTTAAATGCCGTCAGCTCATCTTACTGCGGAACGACGAACGACCCTTTCTTTTTCTCAACCACCTTTCTGTCTACATAACTTCTAAACTAGCCTCTATTCATAACCGGAATACTTTTAAAAACAGGTTTTTGTTTAAACAAGATGTGTACAGCAGTGACTGGCACTTTTAGCGTTCTCCTTTCTCGAAAAGATTAATTTTAAAAAATAAAACTGAAACATTTCAGCATTGTTGAAGAACATTGAAGTTAAAGAATGCGCTTTCGTACTAATGCAATGTCTCGAGTGTTCATAAAATGTCTTGTGAATTGTTTGAGGACTTTGAAAATGCACATTATTACTAAATACATTTAGCATTTACGTGGCAGTGACTGGCGAGGATTTCTGTAGCAACAGTCAGGTGCTAATATGACTAACGTAAATGTGAACTGTGGTCGAACAACATAATAATATATTGTTTGTTGATCTGTTCATATGCACTCATAACCGTAATGTAATTAATGTAAGACGTTAGCCTCAAGTTGCAGGTGAGGCTAAACAATGTATCCGTTAATTAGTTAAATGAGCGCATTGTAATGGATATTGTGATTGGTATTGAAATGGTCATGATTAGTTAGGTATATATGGTGGAGAGGTTGAACACTTGCTTTGAGTTTCGAGTACTGTGTAATTGGTATTGTTTGAGCATTCACTGTATTCGCTACTTCGTAAGGATATTCATTATTTGTATTTTTCAAATGTACTTCATTATTGACACATCAAATTATGTTGAACATTTTTAACGCTAAATAAAGAGTACTTTAAATGTCATCTACTCCGCATTCTGTCCGTCTGTAAACAGACAAAACCTTATGAACAGTGATAGCTAGACAGTTAAAATTTTCACTAATAATGAATTTCTGCTGCCCTCGTAATTATGATAAGTGACTTAATTATATCAAACTACAGCCTACTAGCAGAATACCAGCGTCAGGTGTTCTACCTGAGACATGCTGAGCTGGACTCCCATTCGGTGCAAACTTAAGACACACTGAACCGCGCCCTATTTTATTTTATTTTTTTTCTCCTTTTCTTTGTGTTTCGTTCTACCGTACAACCATCTAATATGTAATTTTATAAAACCCTTTTTTAGTTTTTAATGTTGCGGCAATTTGTATTGTGTACCCACTTATTTTTTATTTGTCAATTTCTTTGTGTCTGTTATTGTTTGTACTGAATAAATGCTTTATCTATCTATCTATCTATCTACTTGTCTCATGTCCATTCATGTCCGATGTTTACTACAAATTCATCCGTATAGATACTAAAATGTTCCTAAATAAAAGTGTTTAAAACAGAAACAAATAAAGATCAGATTTAGTCACAAAGCGGCGAGAGTAACCCTAAAATAAAATGAAATGATAAACGGATTGTATCACGGCGTTTTATTTAAAATTTATACTCAGCCTATCCGTGAGAATGATCCCTATAAAAGGAACGAGAACGAGAATAAATTTAAATAAAGAACCGTTTTAGAATACGTCCAAAGTTGTTTTTTATTCGGGTTACATAAAAAGGAAAATATTGGTTAGTGGTTAGGTTTTAGTGTTGAAATTCAAATGTATTTTAGTTTCATATGCTTTAAATAAATTATTTTTATAATAACGGATATACTTATCTTCTATTATATAAAATTCCCGTGTCACGATGTTAGTTACCGTACTCCTCCGAAACGGCTTAACCGATTTTTACCAAATTTTATGTGCATAATTATTTAGTAGGTCTGGGAATCGACTAACATCTAGTTTTCGAACCCCTCAGTGTAAAGGGGCAACACTTAACATTCAAATATTTTTTTTTACTTTTTTTGGGACTATTTTTTTTTATAATGTAGCATTAGAAATACATACAACTAGAAAAACATTTATTCGGCAAAACAACGTTTGCTGGGTCAGCTAGTTAGCATATAAATATGTATGAATATATGTATACTTACGTTCATTACATTCTAGTATTCAATTAATCGACTAGACTGATCGAGTACATTTGTATTGCGAAATAAAAGGAAATTCGATTAGTGAGATGTAGAAACAGATATATACGGGAACACAAGATAGAAAGAGAACAATGACTGATTAATGTGTAACATGAAGTCTATCAATAATAATGTTATAATAAGTGTTTGTTTCTTTCGATGAATTCTCTATTTTAGCTGAAGGAAAGAAAGGCGGTAGTTAAAAGAAATAAAAACAAATATACTAGCGAACATTGTAAATTAAGAGCATGTTTAGATGACGGTTTTAATTGCAAAGAATATATCCCTTGTGACAGTTTCAGATTTGACCATAACAGACATTCAGACGTCGTATTGAGCGGTCTGGTGGTACAATATAATCATGCACTCGTACATGTAATAACTACAGAATACCTTAAATACATGACCTTGTTGCTTTAATGTCTTTTTAAACGACTCACGTACTAAGAAATTCAACCTTTTTTCAGCGTTCACAAACATTCAAGTCACATGCGCAAAGACATCTAGACTCAGAATAAGCATTTGTCGAACATACAAATGCTTTTCCTTTGCAGGATTCGAACCTGCGACACGTCGCGCTCATTCAGCTATCCATGCCGTCAAACTTAAAGTAGGTTGTATATTTGTATATCTACCATATCTATCTGTCTATATGTCGATATGAATACAGAGTGGCCTCCTGTGGTGTCTTAATCATCTGCTGGCATTATTAATTGTCGGAGGGTGATGCTTCTGACTAATTAAGCTCATATACCTACCTGTATCTATTCAAGATTGTTTAAACAATACCTTGTTTTTCTTCGTGTTTGATTGGGGAGATGTGTGGGTTATCAATTGTTTTGAATAAATGTTGATTTTGCATTTGCACGGAACTTTAAGATTAAGATAGCATTGTTGCAAAACACGATGACTAGAAAATGATCGGAATAGTTCACGAATATTAGGTATGTTTATTGGAAGTATTTCATAAAATAATAATAGACTGTAAGTACAAATTTGAAGTGTAAGATTGTATTTGCTAACAAAACATGAAAACAATATAACGTTTTTAGAAAAAAAATAACCGTCACACATTGACATTCAATAAAAAATGTATGAAATCTGTCATACATGCGGTCGCCATTGACAGTCGTTCATAGAAAACCTTCGCCTATTGTATGGCCCACACTTTATGCCGTGCTTTTCATGCCGGTGACATTTTAATGGGTTTAGAGTTGTCATGCCGTACGCCAGCCCGTGGTTACCCGACGAGAAACTATATTTGTTCTGCCTAACGCATTGGAAACCAGCGAGGTATTTGTTTAACATCAACCCTAAAATATTTATGGGTTAATAGAAACCAACTAGAATGGAATTTACGCTAAATGCTCGAACTATTACAGCATACACGCCAAATATTTCGCAGCCAATTACACAAACACGTAATGTAGATAAATTTTAGTAAATTGCTTTTTTGTTTACGGAATATTAATAATTAGCTATGCGTGCGCGGTTGTGATAACTTACAGAGCTGTATTTTGAGCCTTGATGCTAACACCTATTTTAAGTGTCCAGTTTCATTTAGATATTTTTTACGTAAACAAAAATATATGTAGGTAGGCTTACATAAAACGCACGTTTCTAAGACCATTAAAAGTATATTTTATTATATGTACGCAATTCGTACGCAAGGCTGTTTGTTTATGTAACTATGTATGTAGGAATAATATTATAATTTATTTAATATGTATCGAAATTCGGTAAATTGGCTAATAATAGGTAGTATTTATGTCTCAATTACAAATCGTAAATGCTAATTACTTTCGAGATTACACACGAGAGACTATCGCATGTGTGTCATGTATTATTTCTACTATTTAGGTATGTATTTCGTGACAGTAACTTGCGATATTTATTGTTATCAATTTTGTTTTTTTTTTAAACACACACACAATTTGAATGAAATATTTTACAATCACACTTTTCAATGCATTTTCCGAAGTTTTCCTTCAGAATAATAAACTTGATTATAATAATGATCATCATCATCATGCCTGCCCTTATCCCAATTATTTTATTTGGGGTCGGCGCAACATGTCATCTTCTTCCATACCTTCCTATCGGCCGTCATCTCACAAAAAACACTCTTTACAGCCATATCGTCTTTCACAATTATAATAAGGATCATGCTCTATAATATTAACAAATTATAAGTTTCTAACATATTTTTGAAACAAAGACAACCGCATTTTTTCCTGTAATTTGATATGATTATTATTCAAACTTTTGTGTTCTGATTTTAAATATTATTTGTGGTCAATGCTATCGTGTGATCGTGATTCGATGAATAATTTAAATCACGTACGCATTTGTTTAAAAAAACTAGACATATTTGAGGTTATGGTTTTAAAATTAATTTAGTTTTTGTTATAAACTCTAGTATAATATTTGATGTAAAAGCCACTAAATTATGTGATATAATAGGATTTCTAATAATTGTTCACTTCTGTCTTTCCTGTCAATTCAAATTTTATCGGTAAGATATCATTGAAAATAATTCCGTCTTCTCTGTTCGTCTAAGTAATATAAAATATATGTTTTACTCTACAATTAATTGACAACCAATCTGATTTCCATTACACCTAAATTAAAGTAGGTAAGTTCATCTTAGCAAACATAGTCTTTCCTTAAAGCAACTATCCCATAATTATGTAACATGCGTAGGTACCTCACAACCACTTACTGCGTATGAGAATAACACTGTTATGTGCCCAATTACTGGCACAATATTCAATGTACCGGGAATGATTTAGAACGGATTATTCAACAAATGGCTAGAGACAGCCGCCTTATTGGACCATTATCATAATTGGTTCGGTACCAAAAAAAAAAAAACATTGAAAAATATCTGTCGTCGAATTGTGACAATTTAGTAGGTGAAGGGACTGTTCAATTTTAAAGTTAGAAAGTAATTGTTTTGTCAATAAAGTGTATTTGTCACTTTTGTGTCGTGGAAGTTGAAGGTCGAATGTAGATAACCGAACTCTAATAATGTTATTGTAATTATCCTTTGGTACATAATAAACTATTATTTAGTTCGTAAATTATGTAAATACTTGAACCTTAAGCACTCGGTGACTCCAAAAATCCTAGACTATGCCTACCTCCATAGATAATATCTTATGATAAATTTAGCCAAATATTGAGGACTTTGAATAAAAAAAAAATACTACTATAACATGCCGCATCTATAAATTCCTGAGACTATGCCTGCGTTGACGCTTATACAAGTGCGACTTGATTCGAGAGACTACTGTATACGGTTTACATACGCCCGGCCAGTTCGAGCGTCGATCGACGAATGGAAGCTTTGGGCGTTCATCTCAAAATAAATGAGTCACAGATTGAAACTGCATTTCAGGTATTACGCATGATGTCGTGGCGGAGACATTAGATTTTCGCATTAGCATCGTTCTGATAAACGGTATAACCTTGAATCGTGAATTTGGCAAGGTTCGAGGTGTCCAAGGTATTATCTTATAAAATACATTTTACTTTACCTTGATTGAATACACATTTGGGGACAATGTACATAAGTGGAGAAAATAAAAATAATATTTGTATTGTTTTGTTTTTATATTTGTAGCGTTTTAAAATACGTTACGTTTAAATTACTCATAACTGTAATTAAGTAAGCGATAACTTAAAATAAAATAAAATTGTAAGTAGAACAGAAACCTGACCCCAAGATAATTTGGGAAAAAAGGACAGAGAAGTGTTTTAGTTAACATTTTTAAAGAAAAAACTACAATAATGACTGACAAAAATATTCATAATACACACGCGCCTCATACATCTCTAATAAACCTCCACCACATAATTTTACACATTTCGGCGGAACAGTAAAAAGCTTTTTGACTACAAAGTGGTAACTTCGTGGAGAGGAATGACTGTTTTAAACATGCAACGAGCTCCTGTCCTATGCAGGAGGCTTTACCTGCCGCATTGTACGTCATACGACAATGTTACGGCTAAATTAAGAAACATAGTAGTAAAATATATGAGTTTTTGACGTAAAACAGCTTTTATGATATTCATTATCGGGATCTTTTTTTAAAGATTGTTCATTAATTTGTCCCGCAGTGTCATTTTAACGGCTTATAGGTGACGGAGATGTGACAAGTATGTTATATGTCTATGTTTATTAAAATGTGATGGGATTTTTATCACATTGCGTTGTTCATATTTTTCCTAGTAGGGACGAACAGTGGTAGCTTTTAAAATTAAGTATGTATCGGAATTGCATTGACTAAGAACTCCGTGGTCAAATGTATTACCAGGACCCCTAGAATTGCTTAAATTTGTACTTAGCCCCAGTCAAGACGATTTTTACTATATTACAGCAAAGTAGTCAACAAATTAATTCCATTTTAAAAGCATTATCGCGACAAACATTCGAGTGCATTCATCACTTACTACAAAACCTTATAACAAACAATCTTCATAGTCACTTGACTTCGAGAGCTATTTTAAGAAATAATAATAAGACATCGAAAAAGGGAATATATTTTTTTCATCAAACAGAACGGTAAACAAAAGCTAGACTGAGTAATACTGCCTCATTTGTAGTACTTTAGAATGTCCTGGGTTTTTAAGACTGTTCTCTTGTAGTTGAGGAAATGAGCGCCGCCGCCCGCCTCTTAGTGCATCGTCTAGTTCTATAACTTCAAAATAATATAAGCTTAAAATTGTACGTAATATGAATGTGTAAGCAAAGAGGTTTTCATAAAAAGAGGCAGAATGTACACAAAGTTAAAAAGATTCAGTTAATTAGCGTATTTTATCATTGAAATATTTTTGGGATTGAAATGATCTAAAACCTTTAGGTATTACAAGAAGGTCTAAAAGAGGCATCACAATAGTAATTGCAAATGTAAAAAAAAGTTTGATTTAATTTTTTAAATGTCATAAAATTATGTATAACTATATAAATATCTGTCCCTTCTATAAAAATTAAACTTTTTTATTACAATTCAACTTTGACGCTGTATTGTTTAACTTTTTTGTTGCTTTAAGATAATAATCAGTCTTCAGGGTTGTACAATATAAGAAAAGACCTGTATAGGTAATTAGACTTTCGGCAACTATGTTTCAGCATTTAAGTAACAAACTTGATTACCTTGCCTTAATGACTCATGGTACATATTCTACATGTAATTTATTATGCAACCCTTTCAGATATTTACACCAATAATGTAAAACAAGTCACTTTAAAAGATTTATGACAATCTCTCTGTTACGTGCGTCAGAACACGAAAAAAAACTGCATTGAACTACTTTTGATATCTAGTTATTTACGTCGTTCAGTCTTAAGGTTTGAGATATACCATAAAAGCGGTATTAAATGTCAAAGGTTTAAGGTCAGATGTTACTAGTTTTTGTTATTGAATTACAATCATATTGGCTTTTTTACAACCAAAAAAATGTAATGATTTACAAAAAGTCTCTAACTAACAGTGTCACCCGTTTTAGAAAGAACTTCCCGAACCCATCCACGGTTTTCTATGCTAAGCTCCTGAAACAAGCTGACGAAAAACGTGCACCAGAGCTAAACGCTACAATGCAAAATTATAATAATACCTAAAATACAAATGTATTGAAATAATTCTCATCACATCTACTTTAAATGTAACTTTAGTATTACTGCGACTGTTAATCAACAGTTTGCCTACGGAAGCCGGTTACAAAGAAATAGGACAAACATTTCCCTCCCTCTCCGGGTTTGTTTCAATTTAATGCCCCAAGTTTTGCACTTGCACTGACAATCCGTAGCGACGGATCAACTATTACAAAATGACAAAGTGTGTCCAACAAAGTAAACCTCAGGGAGATTTTCATTATTCTTCTTACACAAGAAAATTATTTTCACAATCATAAACAACAAGGTCTGCTAGCTATTCTTGTAATTAAATGTCTGATATAAAGAAAATACTAAGCGCAAATTTTAGAATTATATTTCTGCTTTATTTTGTTTTGACAAATTCCAAAAAAAAATTCTTTAAAACTGATTAAAATCTTGGACTAGAGAGTTAATTCCCGGCTAGTTACACAACCGACGAGATGAGATGGAATTTCAGACGACTGATGCACGGATGCATTATACGAAGCGTAACATAGATATTGGTAACAAAAAAAAATCGATACAGCAATGATATGGGCGGCGTATACGACGTAAAGTGGGCCGTAGTGGATATGCATGTCTGGCAAGGCAATGCGAGCAGGCGAGCGGTGGTCGCTAAGGCAGCGTATCGAATGCGCCCGCGCCGGCCGCGGACCTCGTCGAAAAGAAAGGACCGTATAGTTGTTAAATAATGACGATAGTTGCATGTTACCGAGTGAAATGCTCGTAGGGATGGAGTGTTCTGACGAGATGAGCACCTTGCTATTTAAGAGCGGGTCGGCATGGCGAATGTCATCAGTTAACACAAGCTCACAGCCACAGGAACATCTCCAAAAAGTGGATTTGTTGTAATTGCTTGCACCACTCGTCTACCGACTTAAGGTCTTCAACAGAGAAGCCGGCTCAACCAAGCACAATATGCGCGCATTCATGGTAAGCAGCTTGCGGGATATTAATCAATTATTATTTTTATAATATTTACTATTTGGCACATGCGATTGATATTTTAAAATTTATTTTTCTATTTATTCTGTGTTCCTTTAATATTTTAAACAGAGCACCAACTTTTCAGGCTTTTATGAAAAATAAGTGAAGTGTTCAGTGACGCGATGTCGTTGTGTGCCAAATAGTGAAATTAAAACAATGGAACATACTTCAGTGAAGTTGAAGTTTTTAATTCTAAAACTAAATTAGTGTTTGTGAGTCACCTAGATTACGCAAAAGCAAAACAAAAAAAGTGTAGTGTTTGCAAAAAAACATGTTGTTGTCCGATACGTACCACCTCATGGGGATATACCTATTTAAGAAAAAAACCGAAAAACTGTTCTCACTCCAGGGTTACAAATGTAATATGAAATCGATCCTGGACACAGATGAGTAATGGTGCACGGCAGTCACAAGTCCTATGTGCCTCATTTGTTCCCCACGCTCAGAGTTCACTCGATCATTATTCACTTCGAGTGCGATCTCCATTTCACTAAGTCCATTTCCAAATAGGCCCATACTTTGCTTGTGTGAGTTTAATGTAACTCGACCATCTGTATTCCAAGAACCTAACCTACGTACCAATCAAGTTCGGCCGAAATTCCTCTTGATCGCCCATATTGCATAACATGGATTATTTCAACTTGTTACGACTACCGCGTACGAGTTCTTACGTCAGATCCGATTTATTTAAACACAGTTTCTTATTTTAATGAAGTCACTTTCGTGTATTGTATTTTTAATTTTTATTATTAGTTATCCATCGATTATGAATAATAGACAAGCTTGGCGATTCGACAATGCTGTGCGTTAAAATTTGAACTGTGTTTGTTATAAGCTCCAAGATAAATATTAAAAACTGTTTCATCATTCATTTTCAATTTAATTATACGAGAGATAATAGAACCGTTTGGGCTGGTTCGATTAACAAAATAACCATCGTCTCTGGTTCATGTTCCATTAACTTCCGGCGCTATCTGAAACCGGCTTCGTATCAAGAACATGGATTCAATCACGAAACTTAATATCTGAGTATTTGACTTTACGTTAAGTTAAATGAGTTTTGATGCTTGTTACAGGTACTCGCCTGCGTGGCGCTGGCGTACGGCCGCCCCGAGCCCCCAGTAGGCTACAGCTACTCGGCCCCGAGCACGAGATACTCGTCAGCCTCCAGTGGTGGCCATAGAACCGTGTCGGTCGGTGGACACTCTGGCGGCATCTCCCTCGGCGGAGGACACTCAAGCGGTGGACACTCCTTCGGCGGCGGTCACTCCGGTGGCGGCCTCTCCTTCGGCGGTGGACACTCCTCTGGCGGACTCTCTTTCGGTGGCGGACACTCATCTGGCGGAATCTCCCTCGGAGGCGGCAGCATCGGCGGCGGTAGCATTGGTGGAGGATTCGGAGGCGATGACAGCGGATACGCTGGTGGATACTCTGGCGCTCCTCTTGTGCAGAAACACATCTACGTCCACGTGCCCCCTCCAGAACCCGTTGAGCAGAGACTGCCCCGCATCTCTGAAGTCGCTCCTCCCCAGAAGCACTACAAGATCATCTTCATCAAGGCCCCGACTCCTCCCACCCCCACCGCCCCCATCATCCCCGTCCAGCCTCAGAACGAAGAGAAGACCCTCGTCTACGTTTTGGTTAAGAAGCCCGAAGAGCAGCCCGACATTGTCATCCCCACCCCAGCGCCTACTCAGCCCTCAAAGCCCGAAGTTTACTTCATCAAGTACCAGACCCAGAAGGAGGGTGGTATCGGCGGTGGTTCTCTCGGCGGTGGTGCCATCGGTGGCGGGGCCGGCATTGGCGGCGGTGCTATCGGCGGTGGTATCAGCGGTGGTGACTTGGGTGGCCTCTCTCTCGGCGGCGGATCTAGCATCGGTGGTGGTATCAGCGGCGGTGACGGCGGTCACGGTGGAGCCGAAATCAGCGCTGACTTTGGTGCCAGCGGTGGTGACGATAGCGGAGCTGAGGCCCACAGTGGCGCTACCAGCAGCCAGTACGGACCCCCCGGACATGTTGCGGGACCTCTCCACTAAACGAAGAAACGCATGGGTGGTAGGATAAAAAGTGGATTTATTTATTGCTAAGCGAAAATTATGCCAGTCTTCAATGATACGAGATACTAGCGGGAGCTATGTGGAGTGTCGGAACATCCTGCCCCCGCGTCCGCAGCCCGCGGCCGAACGCCCTGTACATAGTCACCTGCACCGCGTTCGCCTGCGAGCTACCTACGACATTAGACTCATCGATTTATTTCATCATCGCCACTCATCTATACTTGTTATTAGTGCACAGTGTTAATGTTGTTCGAAAAGAGGCATTTTACTGCGACTGTTATGTTATGTATTATAATATAGCTTTTTTATTTTTATAATAAAACCAAATGTGATGCTTAATGTGTTTATTAGTACCTGGCGGCGAGCGGGCCGTTTTAAATGGATAGTTGAATTACATCCGAAAGTAGTCGTGAAAGGTCGCCCCGAGAGGGTGTTGTTGGTGGCCAGTTTGAGTGCGAGTAAGGTCCTTTCTCGCGCTTATTATTATTAGTTTCGACATAAAATCGAAATTTTGAACAATCCAAAGGTGTTACGCAAGATTTAACGAGTGCGGCGGCTGGTCGGCGAGTGGCACCTCGCTCACGAGTGCTCGCTCGGACTCGCTCTCATTAATGACCGCTTTAATGGATCATACGTGTAATTACACTTTCATATAATTTTGTGGATCTCGGAACGATTGCGTAAACTATCCATTTCTTCATTGCGTAAAACCATTAAGATTTTTATGGTTTAGGGTCTCTAATAAACTTATGATTTCACATTACATAAAGTTCATTTAAAGTTTTAAATTGATTTTTTAAAGGTTTTAAGCAAATTGACTCATTGATGATGCTATAAGTTGGCAATTCTTAGGTAAAACTCTCAATGATATTTGCAATTTATTTTTTAATTATGTATTTTCAATGGCTAATGTATCGTGTATACAAAACCAACACTCTAGTTGTCTAAAACCACTCAAAATTATGCTTAACTTTCAACAGGACTCTTAAGTACACTCAACTTTGTGGGTATTAACAAATTAAGGGCGACAAACACGGCAGAAATTGCACGAAATCGGAGGAACTCCTGAAAGATTTATTAAAGTGTATTGTTTGACTTTACAGTTCCCTTGTCAAAAGTTTGGAATTAGCAACCCCACACACTTCTGGCTGAACTTAATGTCAAGAAATAAAACAAATAAATAGAGTAAAACAATACCGCCTACGCAGGTACCAATAAGTTTACATACCTATGTATAAACGTATACTTTATTCCCCTTTGTGCAGATAGTATTTACCGGAGTTGGCGTTAGAACAGAGAGGAAATCGGTCCCTCCAAACAATAGTCGATATTTACGCTGGGAACGCAATAAACTTCTGGCTACCTTTCCCTGGCCGACAAGAAATGACATTTTATGTTGGCATCGTGCCCAAAACAGTTTCACCCGGGCATATCATTGGATGTGGTTTGGTAACTCGCTCGATACATACTGGAGAACTGATGACGCCGGCGCAAACCAGCTTCGTTAGATTAAACATTTGACAAAATATAGGCACCGCGTTTTTTAAAATCGACGTTCTTTTTTTCAGTACTGAAACAGACCGTTTTACATTATAACAGCAAATTTATAATTCAAAACAGCCAGTTACAGTAATAATGAACAAAGAGAACAATACATCATCTTACTCCTTGTTAGGGCAGTGTGTTAATAAAAGATAAGACTGCAATAAATTAAATGGTTACATAAAAATTCTTGCGGCACGAATTTCTAGGCCAGATTACGTAGCTCGCTCTCTTAAAACACAATTTTGAAGGCTCAGTTTTATATATTATGTGGAGCGTGAATGTGGTCAATTCGTCATTATTAAGATAATATTTCAAACAAAACTAACGTAATGAAAAGTCCAGTCCTTTCACAGATTTTGCTTCAGCGGCATTTGAAATCTAGCTTGCTTCTCGGCCAGGGCGTGACGTTGATAAATGACTTCTTCCGAAGTTAATCGTAAATCCTTTTAAGTTGTTCGGGGAAGTGCTTTGTATGCGTTTTCATACTGGAAGAAACCTGAAGGTTATTCGGCAAAAATGTAACAAAGATTTAACGGAAATTGTTAAAAAAAGCTTTCTTGCTACACCTGAGTTAAAGTCGAAATAAAAGTAGTAATTTGAGAATTATCCGATACAGTTTTCCGATAGTATTACAATATATGCTCCAGAAACTTAGAACAAATACATTTAAAAGGCAAACTGTAATAGGCCAAAAGATAGCATGTTAAATTCAGCATTCGTTTACACTAAGCATAATGCGACACAGACCAAGTTTTGACTTTAATGATATATGACCTTTTACCACAACGTTGCTCGCTCGGCAAGATGCAAACCGACTCATTTACGCCTCTTCTGTTAACTATCATATTTGGGTACCAAATTTCATGCAAATACGTTAAGCCATACGCGGTGAAGGGAGTGAGAACCTCCACGCATTTATTTTAATAATTATGTAGACTGCGGTCTCAAAGATCTTCAGTGAGCCTTAAGTTCGTAAAAAGTAGCATATATTTCATATATACAGAGATCGAATTAGAAATTACGCTCGTTCTATACCTCGCTTTAAGAGTAGCGAGAGCAGGACTTGTTGTAGTGGAAACGAGACGCACTACACACTGTGGAGCGCTATCTCTTTCCCACAACCACAGTAAAGAGGTGTTAGAAAGCCCCGCAGGGTTTTTGAATCACTTACAGTAAAGTTTTATACCTGTTGCTTTTATATCTTCGAATTTATCAGTTTTTTTCTTCCTAATATGTTAGCCCGGTACGTTTGCAGGTGAAAATGCTAAGAGCGCCAGATATTGTAAAGAGGTTCTTTGCCGAAAATGAAGCTAAATTTGCATACGTGAATTGGTGATTTAGTAAAATGTTCTCTTTTATTCTTAAAAGTAAGTATTGAACGATTCTAATACGATAATTCCTTTACAAGTTTTCCAAATTTAAAATATTCAATACTGAAATTGCGATAGCGTAGAAACAAAGACCGATTAAAGGTATCAGTTCCCAGGTAAAAAAGGGTTGAAATGATGTATTATTCCTCTACCCGTACCCGTTGCATTAATCGTTTGTCAAATTCATATAAACGCCCGCATTTTGCCCTCAGTGAGCTGGGCACATCCGAGTCATTTCCCACGCTGATAGCTTTGAGCAATCCATATTTCCTGTATTCAACATTAAACTGGAAACAAATGATTACACAATATAGGAATTATTTTGAGTAAGTATGAAATTCAAAATCCCTGTATATAAATTATTAGCGTAAGCGAAGTTACTAATCTATACTCTATACTAATATATAAACCTGAAGAGTTTGTTTGTTTGTTTGTTTGAACGCGCTAATCTCAGGAACTACTGGTCCAAATTGAAAAATTCTTTTTGTGTTGAGTAGACAATTAATCGAGGAAGGCTTTAGTCTATAAACCATCACGCTGCGACTAATAGGAGCGAAGATACAATGGAAAATGTGAGAAAAAACAGGACGGGTATAAATCATAACTTACATCTTCTTCTACCCACGGGAACGAAGTCGCGGGCAACAGCTAGTATACAAATACACACCTATTGAGCTACGTAGGTATGATTCAGTGTTTTAATAGGGATAATATGTATTTAATTCGATGTTTCACTTGCACTTTCAACATCAGCTTTTGATAAATAAAATAATTATTAATGAGCCTAATAGACCTTCAACATGAGTAGTAAATAATTACTCTTGTAATTAATTTTATTTACTACTGAAATACCTCGAACATTAAATCGAATAGCCTTCATTTCTGTAAATGAAAAATAATTGGAATTCGTATAATAAAATTAATATTAAGCAGGAATCTTGTCGGAAAAATACGTCGATTTTAATAATAAAGTTTAATAATTAACTTTTGATTTCACGGTAATATTAATTCATCGTTAAATCATTGCAATCCAGGCGTTCTGATTTGAATAATTTTTAAAACGTTTTATTGGAACATAATTTTCCTTGTAGCTCAATAGTCCTCAAAAAATCAATGCGTACTTGCAGCGATGAAAACAAAAAGAAAAACAGATAACGCAACTACATAATAATTAAACAATGACGCTATTTAAATAGTTAACGTTGAGTCCCCTAGAAGTTTCTCGAACAATTGGAACGGCGATGAAAACAAGGCAATATTCAAACAGGGTTTACTACAAAAGAGAATGAACTAATGTGCAAACAACCTACAAAAAGGGGCTTGTTCCGGGACTGACTATTAGAGGCCGCTATTGTTCACAAAGTCCGCGGCAAAAAAAAATGAACGCATTTTAAATGCAGAGGATTTACTCATCAAAGTGTTGCCGGGTACAGAAGATTACTTTAATAAATTAATTAAAACATGTTCAGCGTAAATATGTCCACAATTAAGTACTTAGTAAATTAATCGTGAGGCACGAACTAATAATAATTAGTTGATATGAATTTTGGGGCAGACACGCTCATAATTACGTTACCTGACGCGAAGCGCCCTCGTCATTCCAACACAAAATTTTGAACCCCCGCATAAATAAACTTGACGTTAACATTTGTACTTGAAAATATTCGAGAAAATATATTCTAAGTTACGACTATCTGTCTTTTATTGTTTCAGGTTTTGATTCCTTTAGCATCGCAGACGTGTTGTGTACTCACGTCTCATGTTTCAATACAAATTTTATGAATACATATTTGGAACTGCAAATATTTTTCAAGCTAGGTTTACATCTTTTTATAATAACACAGGTTTTTCTTAAAACCAGGACTAACTACAAAAGGGTTTTATTTTCAGAATAAATATGTTTAAGCTATATTGACTTAATGCTTCGTAGGTAATAAGTTTATGGCTATTACCCAATGAACCAGAAGGTAACTCGCCAAGGACAGTAAATCGAAGAGAAAAGTCTGTCGGAAAGAGGTAAGGTGATAGTCAACCTCGTTATACCTAACCCGGCTTAATAAGTTACCGCAAGAAAAAACCAGCTGCTAAAGATTGAATTTTAAAGAAAAAAAAAACCCCTTCAGAAAAGAAAAGCGCGGCGCGCTATTCGCGAAGCTTAGACACTGCTAAAAGGTTTTATTCTAAAAGCTACTTCACCTGTCGCGCCATTGTTGATCCAGTTCCGTCTTCAGACAATGGATGCTCCAAAGTATTATATATGCCATATTTATGTGACCAATACGTATTCAAAGCTTAGTCAAATGGCATTCATATAAGAGCGCACAAGGACTTTCATATCGACCGTAGGAACATAAAGTTACTTTCATTTCCGCGTTTGAAGACAGTGCTTTATAATAACAATGTAACAAAACTAAATGCCAGTTAATTTTTTAGTGCTATAAACCTCTTTGAAAGTACAAGCTTGCCATGACTCACTTAAAGGTAGGTACGTAATTAAGTTTTCGAAATCGAGTAAAATCATTCAGAATGTTCAGCTTTCGCAGTTGTGGCAAATAAAGTATATTGTTAGTTTTATTTACCTGCAATCGTAATTAAATGCAGTATTTTACTTTGTTTATAGTTGTGCAATGAGAACCAATCAATTGTTTATTAAGTTGATGTGGAAATTAACATTATCTGATTATTTGCAACCGCTTTATAGTTAAGACTGTAGTATTGATGGAAGCATAGTATTACTAGATTGCGATAGACCATGCTTAGATAAAATAGAAACTGTCAAGTGCGAGAGTCAACCACCGAAGTTCAGTCATTACCAGTACTGTACAAAGAGGCTTCAAAAAATCAATATTTACTTAAATCATCTGCCGCCCATCAAATGTTTACTTCCACTGTTATTTCTGTTGTATGGCCTGCTATCACGGCTCATGACATACAGACCCGAGACAGACGGATAGACAGAGAGACAGACCTTGATAAAAAGGTTCCGTTGTTCCTTTTTAGTTTGGGGACCTTCAAAAATACTAAACTCTATTTGATTGTAATGATTGAAGCAAGTGACTTGTGTAGGTTTAGTACTGGATAGTGGCCGCTCAGTTTTATTACATATCAATAAACTGTTATTATCAATTGCTTGCAGGACAAAGGTCTCATAAAATAAGTGGGCATCGTATAATACGGTCACGTCACTACAAGAGTGCGAAGGATCACAATCACCTTGTGTCGTGTTGGTAAATTTGTTTTCTCTCCAATTCAGTACATTTTGAGTGTCGTATTATTTACATGCAGAGTCGTGCAATATCACGTGACAACAATATCAATGATTGCCGTGATGTGAACGTATAAAGTGGGCGGAAAACGAAAGTGCCCGCGTCATATTCACCCAATTAGTTACATATTCAAAGTGGTATACTATACAGAAGTTATGTTGAAATAAAATCGAATTTTAATATTAATAAGGTCAAAGATGCAGCCCGCCTACTTAAATCAGATGAAATATGGAATATCATTTATCAATGATTTACCATTAATTACATATTTGTGTGCTTGCGTTTTACGATCGGATGGAATTTACACTTTGAAAATTTATTACTGTATTCGCCTTTAAGATGCCTCAGTGTAAACAGTTGATCTTAGACCCTATTTTAATATAAACGGTTTTGGATTCAGATTTTTATTAATTTTGCTTGTTTTGTAGTTAAACCTATGTTTTTACAATCGCTTAGCTTCTATGAGAATCGTAATAAATGTGACTGACACATGAAAAAAATATTGATAAAAAGTTGACCTTAATACAGTTTTAATACCAAAGTCATTACGTAATAAGCTTTTTACGATAATAATCGGTTAACAGTTGGTTCTATGGATTCCATTTCTGTTGTTCGTAGTCATTAAAGTAATCGTACATTACTGTTCAAATATCAAGAATTAAAAACAAAATAACTGCACGGATAGCCGAGTGGTATAGATTGCCAGACTAAACCAACAGCGCGCAACGTGTCTTAGGTTCGAACCCCACGTAAAACAAACATTTGTGTAATTGCTTGTTATGAGTCCCAGACTCTGGGTCTAGTGAAAAATAGAGAAAAATCGCAATAATATTATAAACGGCAAAGTATACGAGAGTTTTTTATGTTTTGTTATCTCTTTACTCTTAAACACCTGGACCGATTTCGATAAAGATTTGAAGGTAGCATAGACTACTTTATTCGACTGAATGATAGTAGACATATAAGAACATCAACAAAAATGGTTGCATTTGCTGGCCTATAAACCGCAAATCCAGCTATATATTATAAGATATGTCAGCTGTACGTTAGGGGTCTATCCTGTATTATGTTTGCGTTAAACAGAATGATTTATGTCTGCATAAATCTCAAATACGGATGTTGTCAGCGAATCCCACTAATATTGGCGGCAACGGATTTAGCTTTGGCTCAAACAACTATTCCAAAATTGGGTCATCAACACATTTTGTTTACAAAATACTACTGACAGGACTGAAAAAAAATAGGACGTATTAAATCTCCATTTTATGAAGCACTTTGTCTGAGATCCTCAAAGATAGTTAATACAATTGATATTTAAAAGTTTTCAGCCTCGTAAACTAATGGAAAGTATTTCATATTCAAATGTGACAAAAAGGTTTGAGATTTTGACCTATATGACATCATACATTAAATGATGATTTGAGAACCTCAACCTAGTTTTGCTTTTAGAAATTAAAGGAAAACATATAAACATTCCAAAATACTTCGCGAAAACTTTTTGAATTAAAATATCCCTCACATGAGCCTTACAAAATGAAGCTTCAAGTTTATTTATTCGTAAAACACATTTGAAAGGCTAAACATGGCTTGCTCTAACTCACCTATGAAAACCTCATCGAGACCTCTGAGGGAAATGGGAACAAACAAACTCCTTACTGAAACGCATTGAAGTTGTACGTCCCGAGTAAAAGAGAAAAAAGGAGAGTTCCTCATACAAAAATCTGCATGTTTATAGTCCTAATGAGCCTTTACCTTACGTTTCATCACTTAAAAATGAACCACTAATGAAAACGGTTCCTCTTACTGAGGTTTTTAGTTAAAAATATTTGTATTTCATTCCGTAGTCTATTATGGTTTAAATATGTTTTTATCATCTTTCTCCGACTGTAGCCGAAATTTTAAATCAAACTTTGAAGTAAAGAGGTCTGTTGACTGAGAAATGGAACAAGAGCCAAGACCACAAAAAGCCTTTAAACTTAAAAAAAAATGGCCACCTCATTCGAACTACAAATGTTGCAACATATATTTCTCGACACCTAATCCATCCTCACCTATATCAGTTCCTCTCGATCACGTACAACGACTTAAACAGAAACAATGGCCGATCCCAATTCGAGTGCAGAACGCTCACACAGATACATAATAACAAATCACCATACAAAGCCTAGTTTCCCTAGTCCCCGTAACCACTGCGTATAACGTATCGAGTTACGTTACTACACTGTTCTACTCAAGCTCACAAGTGCCGGCGTTAAAACAATTACGGATTAACTACAAGTAGTTATCGGGTCAAGTGGCTCTCTATTTGAGTTGCAAGAGCCGGGGAACATGCTTACGATACACGACGGAGGGGTAAGTTTCCTTGTAATTTGATTGCCAATAACGGTATAAAATCACTTCGGGCTAAATCGGATAAGACAAGAACGCAGACGGCGCAGAAACAAGGTCTTGAGGCGTAAACGGCGGTGATTTTAAGACTCTTTTTTTCTATTTGTAACGTAACAAATTGTTTCATGTATTTTATTTTATACATAGATATTTCTATGAAGCTAGATCTTGTTGACAGGATTCGTTTTTAATACCGTTCGTAAGATTGTATCGTTCAAATTTATGAAAGTGGTATTTATTTTCGACAGTACACACAATTTGTTAATTTGATATATTTAAGTAACCGAACCGAAATGGAGAGAAATATTAATTTTACTAAGTTCCTTAGAACTGTGTTCTTACTTCAATGTGTATTAAGCATCAGCAATAACATAATCTAACCTACTGCTCAGAATGACCTTCATGAAAATAGAAAAGCACACAACAGTTTAAACTGTCTTGATAGAACCAACAAAAACATGTTACGATGAATAAATTCATAACATTCATAATAGAACGTTGTTTGATGTAAATTGACTTAATATCATTTGATGTTCTCAATCTAGAACTTCAATGGCAAGTACCGTCCATAGATCTAATAAGTGAGGCAATGCAAAGGAACAAATATACTAAAATGATCAGCCAACAAGCTGAAATAACACGTAACTCGACTGTGTATGGTCTAAAATACAAATTCACTTAACATTTACGATCGGGAGATGTTTCGGGAGTTAAGATTAAGTCTGCTATTACAACAAACGTCCATCTATTAAAGTAATGGTTCTTGAGTATCAAATATTCTGATTTGAAGGCCTAGTATTCCTATTGTGATTAAATTATTTCTTAGGTCTGAGTAATTAAGAAGAGGAAATAAGTAAGTGAAAGATTTAATAACTTTGTAGAGCGTAAAGCGTTATAAAACCAAAACATCTGCAAAAACTGAAATAGTGTGTACTCACTAAACAGTTAGTTTTAACGAGGTTGAATTTAAAATAAAATAAAAAATACTGACATAAAATCTCTATCAAAATAGGTTCACCCCTTTAAGAGCTACGGCGAGACAGACAGACACACATCCACAAAAATATTAAAGAATATATATTTATGCTTACGGAAAAGTAAAGATCACTTTTATTAAATTTACATTATTATGTTAATGTTACATCTTTGACAGTCGTTACAGGTAGTCAGAAGCTAGAAAAGTCTGACAATCATTCTAACCAAGGGGTATCGTGTTGCCCACATAACTAGGTTGAGGAGGGCAGTCGCTCCTTGTAAAACACTGGTACTGAGCTGAATCGGGTTAGACTGGAAGCAGACCCCAACATAGTTGGAAAAAGGTTAGGTCAATGATGATTTAGTTCATTTTTATTTTTGTCTCATTTAATTCATAGTGAAAGTGTTGAATTATGATATTTTAGAATGCTCTCAGTATAAAATGAAGACTAGTTTCAGTAGTTCCTCACTCCTCAAAATAAAAATAAAATGGCAGCGGAAAACTTGAGGCGCACTAGTTTAAACTTGTTATTCAAATTCTGTTAAAATGTCTTCAAGACAACGGCCTTCACCGATATTCTTCAGACGAGCGCTGCAATTTCACTTTTAATGGAAATATGATAAGGAATACTTCAGAAGCTAAGCATTACTTTTTTAGGTAGACGATTGCAATTTTGAAAGCAAGAAAACACACTGCCCAGGCTATTACTGCTAGTAGGCTTCCTCAATTGAAACAAACTCACATTATACTAACTGAAACACATTATGTTTGTAGTAATTTTAAGTCAACGATTTACTTACGCGCATTTATCGAGATTGCCCGTCTAGTTTCGGACCCTACCGATTAATATGGACCACTGCTCGTTATGAAAACTTCACCGTATGTTTCAATCGCAGTTTTGCACACAGAGTACCTATGTTTTTTTTCAGGGAACTCTATCTATACATAGAATAAAATCAATCGCTTTTCTAAAGCATAACTAACGCAAAATAAGTTAATCATTTTGTGCAGAGTATATGCTGAAAAATCTTGCGGTTTTACGCCGTGGTTTCCTATACATGCCGTAGGATGCTTACAACGTCACTCCACGCCACTCTGAACGCCGAACCATTGAATATGAATGCCATTAATAATATATTGGTTAAAAAAAAACGATTTGAGCGTGTCATTTATTTGTACCACCTTGACACGACACGACGTACGCTGTGATGCTAGAGTCAGCTTATAGTTGTAATAAGAAACTGCGGGAATAAGTCGTAATATTTGGGTAAATAAAGAAAAAAGTTCATACACATAAAGTTGCTGGCTTTGTTGACATTCGTACTTGGCAGCAGCAGTGGCAAGTAACTTTTTCAAAGTCATGCAGCCTGTCTAGTTTCTTTGAGGAAATTCGAGAGGAAATCGTCGGCGTTATGTGCCAGTATGTGATCGGAGGGATGAAACACACGTGGATGTCAGAGTTATAAAATAAAATGTTTACGGGGAAAAATATGATTAAAGATAAGTTGGATTTTGTGGAGCACCAAATAAATAGTTGGCCGGATGGTTTACAGGGTGAATTAGAAGAAAACTTTTGCGATCGACTAATGCGTCACCATTTTTTTATAATATTATTATGCACATTTTTATTTTCTTCAAACATGTGTTTGTATTATACAATATGTTACACCTGCATGTATGGTACCTACATGCCAAGGATTAATAAGTTTTGAGCGCTTACATTACGTGGGAGTTGTTTAGAGATTAGTGTTTTAGCTAAAGTGCACCTTGCAGCAAAGTATACTTTGAGGACGAGTTACCCAAACTAGTAATTTTGTAAATTTTAGTGTTATGTTTTTCCTTGGCTCTCAAAATTAAATTTTGTACAAGATTAGTTTAGTATTAAATTATTTTAAGTGGCAGTGTTTCGATAGTTGTTTAAATCATTTTAGGTAAAATACCAAATTACTGTACTGTTTGTTTTTTAGATTCACAAACATTTAATGCACACGCACAAACTCATTTTCGCATTCACAGTAGAACACAACTATTCTTGCTGTCAAGTAAAAAATCGTGTCGCTGCAACACAATTTCTCAGTAGTGATGCATTGTTTCACCATTTTCATTTACATTAACTAATTGTAATTAGTGCCTCAGAAACTTCATCTATTCAAGTATTTTTCTAGAAACAAGATAAACCTTGGAAAACTTCATTTCTTAATGTAGTTACAGCTTGCTAATTAACGAGAAGTGTTTTAAAAACAACATTTAGCTTCCTCTTATCTTGACCTGAAGCTGTAGCCGACATAACAATCATTAAGAAGCGTGCAAACATCTCTGGATAAAGGAAGTTCAACCTTATTACACTAATGTTTTGATTAAATTTCCATTAGACTTGTTTTTTTGAGTAAGTATTATATTTCGTTCATAAACACCAACACATACTTTAGTTACATCTCTAAAGGTATTTATGCAGAACCTAGACGATATTTTTTTGCGCATTTTATAACAATACATGATAATGCATGTTAACCTTGAATATAACAATATGAAAAAGCCTTAATAAGAAAGGTGCTTTGAAATATAAAAAAAAATAAACTAAATGGTGTCAAGCTCAAATTCTATAAAACGAACATTTTCATGAAAAAAAAACTACGTCACAAAAACTGCATGATAAGCGATAACGTTAACGATAAGTTTAGTAATACGTAATTGGTAAGTCTCGAAATCTGTTATCACAAAATGAAAGTTCAAAGTATTGCATGAAAATAAAAGGTGGTTTAATTCACGCTCTCACTTTATTTATGGAGGGTAACACGTAAAGGTTGCAGTTTAAAGACGATAAGAATATCGCGTTTGCTTTATCATGATGAACTTAAAATAAATTGTATTTCAAATATTGTTTAATCATTCATTTAGGTACATACATCGAACTAAGCTTGCGTTAATAACGGGATTAACAATGAAAACTCACGAAATCAAACCTTATTGCATTGAAATTGAGGTTATATAGGTTACTAGCTGACCCAGCAAACGTTGTTTTGCCGAATTTTTTTTTCTAGTTGTATGCATTTTTAATGTGCATTATAAAAAAAATTGTACAAAAATAAAATTTTTTTTTTAGTGTGCGCAACCCTTATCACTTAGGGGTATGAAAAATAGATGTTAGTCGATTCTCAGACCTACTGAATACGCATATAAAATTTGGTAAAAATCGGTTAAGTCGTTTCGGAGATTAGACAACAACTACTCTGTTTGTACACAATGTTTTGTGTGTAATATTTCATTGATTTCTCGAAGTATGTGTATAGAATTAAAAGGCACTTATTAAGCTGGGCTTAAATTATATTTTAATCTGTAAATCCTGGTTATAAACAGTGAACCAAATTTCAACTAAATCTGTTCAGTCGTTTTTGCGTGAAAGTGGAACACATATACAAACTTTAGCGTTTATTATATTAGTAGGATAGTAGGATATATCAACCTTCAAAAACAAAAGGTATTTACTTGTGACATGATTAGGTAACCCAAACGTATACGGCAACATTAATCAAACGAACAATCTTATTACAACGTGACTGATGGTCCAGCTCTTTCACCAAAAATCAATGTAATTAACTAGAATGAACATCGAATGCGTCAATATTTGTATTCGGGCCTTAATTAATTACCTACTTGTACTGCAGAACGGGTACTAATTAAGTGACAGTCGCACCCATATAAGCAACGGCAAAATTTAAATTGCCTTTTACTTTTGTCGTTATGATTCTCGGCGGAAGAAAATTTATGTATGTACCTATTGCTGACCTTTTTCTGTTGCGGAGTTGAATCGATACCAATATGCGGGATATTGGCACCCACGTTAGGAGATCGTAGCGTATGGAGCGCGTAAGTAGCTAAAAAACGCTACAGCCATAAAACCTCCCACTTAATTTTATACAAAGCGCTTGATTCGAACCTTTTTGTATGTCTGATTTTATAAAGAAATCTTGTTAAACATACAACGTTGAATTGAAAATGTTAAAGGTGTAATACAATTTTTGTTTGTATTTTATCTCGCAATTTAATAACAACAACGCTTAGTTGTTTTTCAATATACCCGAAGGTTTTGCACGAGCTATTTGTAATATGATGTAGGATCGTAAGAAATTCTTGCAAAGTAACATTACTCACACTTTCAGATAGTGTAAATACACTGAGTTTGAAACTGTATCACGGCACAAGTTTTGATAGATTTATTGACCAACAACAAACGAAGGGTCTAAGTTATAGTGCGGGTACAGTAATAGCCTTTTACGATAGTAATACGTAATGGGAACACCTCAATTATAACCATTTCATTTCCTACGGATTCCGCCGAAGGAAAAACAAATTATCAGTTGGGCTAAACTATGGCGTGAACCAGATACTCGTTTATTTCAGTGTTGCCCAATCACATCGTAAATCAGTCAGTCAATCAGATCAGTTTAATATACCTACGTGGATGCTTGTTAAACTCTTAGTCCTTCTGTTTCGTAAGCGTACCGCTGGGAAAGATCTGATACAAGCGCCCCATTCCTTTTTAATCTCGCTCACAAAGCTTTTGAAATAGGTGAAACTGGTTCGAAGCGTACTCCTACCATATATCAAGATTTGTCTACCTACCAATTTTTCCCGCGGCTTGTATTAACTCGGATCTTACGACAGAGAGTAGGCGCAACAACATAAAAAAAAACTTTTATGTTGAATAGTAAGGAGGTATGCCATGTTTAAGGAGACATCGTAAACTTTGTTTTATCTATGGAGTTTGTAGAGATTGAGTTGTGACCTTCACGGTAGTTGATAAACATCTTTACGGGATTTATTGCTTATTTTGTTGTTTATAGTACACACCGGCAATTAATTTATCCAATTTATTACTTCAACGTTAAATATCAATCATTCTATCACCTCGTTCCCACAGATAGATATTCCGAAGAGCCGTTAAAACTGAAGGATTATTGAAACTACAAACTGTTATTAAAATACTTTTCGCAACAAATTTGCGAACATGCTGAACTTTCGTCGAGTAACTCGGACCGTTAATATTTTAAGTATCGGAAAACTATAAAATGCTGTCTCTGGAGTACTCTGGACGACCAATTATTGAAATTAGCGAATTCCTAATAATATTAAAAGTACTAAGAATTTTTGAGGCCCGGCTTTCTTAGAATAAAGACAGAAAAACTGCTTGTCATACATAACAAACTTAATAAAGTGAACTAGAATAACAATCTGTTCAAGTGTATTTGATCAGAACTTTTACTACTTCTTATTTGGAGGTTTACGTACTTTTTATTTTGTGTCTAGTACGTCGCTGTCAGGTGTAAATTTAAGCGATACAACCTCGTAAGGCCCAACATAAATTTAGGACACTATAAATTACGATCCAATCACATTACAACTACAGGCAACAGAAGTAGCTGTAGGAGAAATTAGAAATAAATATTAAGTAATCTATATTTCTTTTTTATTTTCTCGATGACAGATCCAATGGCAGAAAAAATAAACTAAGTCCTTATATTTACGAAAGGCATTCTTTATGTTTACATCGGGTTATATAGCATCAGGGAAAAGCGTCGCGTGAGCCAATGACGTAACACTCGGGGCTTACTATCTTCATGACGTCACACCATTTTCGGCAATCAAAGTTATGTCTCACTGCTGTCACAGACACATAATTCAACAAGCAAATTGAAAACAAGAGTTTAAATCTTAGTTAGATTTTTACTACCAGAGATTCATTTGAGCTAAAACGTTTTAGCTAATTGTTTCCGTGGAAAGTACGACTGACAGCGGTACAATTTATGGCTCGAATTTACTGGCAATCTCTAATAAGAGGTATCTGATCTTAGCGGTGTTGTATCCGAGAGATAGGTTCGTCTTTTTGAATGCGATGTCTGGGAGATTACGGTGTGAAGATACAGCGGTGTCATGCATACCGCGGCTACAAATCCGTCTGAGAAGTGTCGCAAGTGGCGTTATTGTGCTAAGATCAGGAATCTTAGCACAGTCTTTGTGGTTTCCTGTGGACACCTGAGTCGCATTGTGTGTGTATATGACACCAATGAAAACCTTTGACAGAGAAAAGCTTACTACAACCAGGCGTCTACTTTTACCTCCATTCTATTCTCGATTTATTTACAACGTTTAAGTTGTATATATCAGTAAATATTGTGCTACTGTTATAATACTTAATGTAATTTTGTAATAAATTGTCCTCATCTTGTTTCATCGGCTCATAATAGCCTATTATGTTCTAGTTTGATTAGCTTTTCAAATGACTTTTTGACCGTCCACTGACATTTGTTTATATAAGTATAACATAAAGCGTCTATCGTTACAGCGACACGTGAGTAATCGGCAAATACGGTCGAGTTATGATCATATATTTTTGGAGTACGAGCAAACTGTTAGATTAAGTTCCCGCGAAGTTAACCAGCGAAAATAACACGATGTTTTGAGAATAGAACGCCGCTATCTGCCCTTAACACAGAATAAAGAAAGTTTTGTTATTTATGTCGTGTAATCCTATTGCGTTCAAGGTTACGTATTTGATTCCCAAATCAGGGCAAATATTTGTTGAGAATGTGATTTGTGTGTCTGGTTATGCTAGTTGTTTAGTTTGTTATACATACGTGTTCCTCAGATAGTTTGTAGTTTGTCAGCTCTTTAAGTATTATACGTCACGGAGTTATATCACTCGTCTACGGAGTTGCTCTTGAAAGATGACATTTTTACAAGAGTTAACAAGGAATATGCTCTTTCTTAATTTAGAACAATGCTGTGAAGATAAGCATGAGCCATGCGCATGGATGAATATCTATGCTCTTTAAAAACAAGTCGAGTGCGAAATTAACCTCCAAGACAATAAACATGACAACAGAGCATGTGAAAATTTCGACTTTTGACGTCTTTTTAGCTTTCACAGTTCGAAGGCACGACAAAATTACACACAGCAGAGACCTTGCAGGCTTTTTTTTTACTTTTTGATTACGGGACTCGAAAAACCAATAGCAGAACTTCATTAATAGAACTTAAAATATAGGCAAATGAGGTGTCTCTACCGCGTTTTTACTAGAACATTCCAAAAACACATCATATACATTGCTGCTCGTTATTGGCATAAACAGAGCATTGGCGATTATCGATTAAGTATATTATTATGATTACTAGTCATAGCTGTCTCAATGCAGGACAAATGCGTCTTCCCTGTCAACAGTCCCGGTCTATGGCTAGCAGCAGTCAGCTTCATTTTGAAAAGTATAAGGTAATTATATTTATTTTCAATACTTTACCTTGGAGAGGCCTATGTCCAGCAGTGGACTGCGATAGGCTGATGATGATGATGATGATGATGACTTTACCTAAACTTGTCACATTCCTACAGTTGGGTGATGCTATTAGTAATATCAATTTTATAAATGTCGCTTATAATGGGCCATCTTTTGTATATTTCAATGTATTTGTGGGCACTGTATTCGACTGTTTATCTAAGATGTGGTTCTTCTTTAAAAAAACCGCTTCCACAACCTGGCTTCGTAGTTTCGTTTCCGCGGATGCATAATTGAGGTTTTGTCTGCAATTGAACACCTAAACAAGTTGGAGCTTAAGGCACGATAACCAAGCATTTGTTGTATGTTCAGAGTAACTGCTTGCCTCAATTAGCGACTCATGTAATTTTCGAGTAAGATCGTTTGTAACTTAACCTTTGGTATTCAAACCATGTAAGGTTGGAATATCATTTTTGAACATTTTTGTAACTTTTGTATAACTTATCAATTTATGTGTTATGAGTGGAATTTTCACTTTTGAAAAAAAAATAGTTCCGTCTTAACTTGTTTAGAACTACCTATATTTAAAGGCATATAGAATCAAAAGTGAAAGAAAAGAAAAATGAAACTATGTTTTCCTGATACCATCGTTCCTTCACCTACATTACTAAAAAACGCCTCAACAACTGTCATATTATCATTCGTTACATCTTTTTATATGAAAAAGAATATTCGGAATCGGATAGAGTGCATACTATCATTATTATTTCGAGGTCATCAAATAGACCCTGAACAAAAAGGGTGGTTAGCGATATTCAAGGACGCAGATGACAAACAATAGAATTTTCCCCCCTTTTTTGGGGAGGTCCGCTTTCAGATACCGGATTCAGCTGAATACCGTTTCTGTACATAATGATTCCGATTGTCTTCTTTTTAAAGGGACACGTGACCATCATTGCAACTCCTGTAAACCAGGATCCAAAATGATAAGCAAGTAGTAAGTAAGTTCGGTGCGTCCCAAGGAAACGATTTAGGTACGTCTTGAAATTCGCGTCGAAATTAATCAGAATTTTTACTATTTCGATATCGATTAGGATTAGTAAGAAAAGTTGTTAAAGATCCCGTATTTAGTAGACTGTTTTTGTTTGTAAGATACGTTTAACAATTACGGCTAAATATCACTTACATCAGTTAAATAAAGTAACTGTGAAAGCTTCTTAGTCTTTTGGTAAGGTACGTCTAGCCAAGGTGAATAGATTTCATCAGAAATAATAATCTATCTAGAATTTAAGGAGTTGATATATTCATCTGCACGATAAATAAATGAGTGTATTTTCCCCAATACCTATTCTAATCCGATATTCCGTCGGTCTTGCATATAAGTCAGTGTAAATAAAATATACAAATTTGTTTGTTTGGCACGTAAATTCCGCATACACGTAGCGAATTGGTGCCAAAATTGTTACACTGACGGTATCTACCTGTTCCAAATAAATTTAGTTAAGTTTGCAGAGCCGAATTTATTGGTAGCTAAAGGTATTGAAAAAACGTAGCATTTTTTAGCGTGCATACTTTTAATAGCTGAGTCTACAGTCCAGTTGGATTCCAAAACAGAATACCTTATGTCTGACTGCAGGTAGAATTTTATTAACGCGAATATCCTGCATGGATCGAATGGTTTAAAACGGTCGTCGTTTACACGTTAGTCGGTCTTTGTACTATAACGATGAATAATGCTATTGTTTGCTCTTTTACGAAGAAACGTCAATATTTTTTTGAACCTTGGAAGCCCTGTCAGAAAAGAGAGTCATATTTTGGAAGATTTTTGGATTAACATAATACAACCCATAAAAGGCAAGCTGAGAATGTTCCGCACACGAAATCACAGGAAGTCGGCGACAACATTCAATTATTCATATTCCTATGATTGTGGCTGCTCATTTTTCTGGATTCATAGCGCGCGGATGTGCTCGTATAATTCTGTATAAAGCCATATACAGTTTTTGGAACACACGTAACTTTGTACCCAGCGTGTTTAAAACTTCTCACGTAGATAAAAAACTAATTGTTTCCGAATAAAATATGCAATCTATATTTGCAGGGAGCTTAAAAAAAAACATCGAATGCTTAATCGAATGCAACATTGTTGTCTGTAAATGTTTGTGAAACAATTCCCCGCGACTATTGTGAATTGATTGGAATACACGTACTAACTTTAACAAAGTTGTTCGGACGTTCAATTGAGATGTCCATACAAGTATTTCAACTCGACGGTAACTCGATGCATTGTGATAGTGTGAACATGGTCAGAGCGTTTACTATGATCATCTAAGTTGGACTATAGTTATAGTACAAGCGAGACGCAGCTATGTCCTCCCTACAAAGTTATATTCTCCCTCTCGCTTCCACTGTACCAACTGGCCTGTTTTGAGAAGTAATAGTACAGGCAGAGGTCAATTCATCCACTTGTAATGAAATTTCTCTACAGTAGGTATCAATTCTACCTCGGTAGGTAGGTAAAGTTGTTACGCGTAAGAATGGAGTCTCTCAATGCTCATGTCGCATCTTGTTGTTGATATTGAAATTAAAGAGAAGATAGAAGATTAAATCTTTAAAGATTTGATCTGGATTTTTAATCGAGTAACAGGTTACAGGCAGCTCCCTCGTACTAGCTGGTATGTATTTAAATTTTGCTAGAATATTTCGAACAAGGAGGTCTGGATTGAATTTGTCTTAGGTATTATTAAAAACCTCTCCCGCTGCGTATAATTCTTACGTCACGGTTCTTTCACAAACATTGAAGTCTCACAAACGTGTACTTGCGGACTGAACCCGCGACACGTTTCGTTTAGTGGGTTTGGCGTGGTAACTTCAACTCGGCTATCAGTGCAGTATAATCGTGGTTTTATAAAATGTTTTACCTACTAATTATGTTGTAAATGCAAATTTAAGACGTAGCTGCTAGTAGCTGCAAACTATCCCCATACCATATAAAAAAGTAGCTAAGTAAAAGATTTAATATTATAAACTGTTTTTTTATGAAAAGAAAAAATATAAAATAACCCTAGAAAAGTGAACAAGAATCACACTATGGATATTATAATAAATTACATCACATAGTTTCCTTTACTGAACCTACTGAAATGCAATCATGGATTTATTGATTGTGCATAAATTCAGGGTTACACTTATTCTGCATGTTGTGTAATGGTAATGTTTGCCTTATCGATCTCCTTCTGTTGTCAAGCTGTGGCTCTACCACCTCATGGATACAATATACAATCTCATGTTATTGTGAAAGCGGGACGAAGCACTGCATGAAGTAAAGCTGTCTCTTTTCCACAACAGCACCACTTAAGACGTGGTGCAAAACCCTTTTCCTTATTTCCAATTATATTCAATATCAGAGGTTTTCAATTATTGGACATATGTTAGTAAACATTATTAGTCTCCTTAGACTTGAGTTTTCTCGGTGACGTAGTTCAGCAGCGACATGCTACATTTATATACTGCTTTTCATTGTTTTTTAGTCCACATCAAACAACATAGGAACACTCTTTATACATCTACACGTGTATTTCACCTTAACAGTAACCTAACCTTGAAAATTATATTCTATTCCATTTGCAAAATTATGTCTAGGCGAAAACCTACAATCAAAATGATAGCTTCGACTATTCACACATTTATCAAGAATTTCTTTGAAGTAATTAACTGGATTAGGTATTATCATACTGAAATATGTCGTGGTCCCACCAATATTGATTTGTATTTCCAGCTAACATTAATACTAAAGTAGAACAATTCTAAGAATGTTTAAAAATATATAAATTTCTACTAAACTAATTGAATCACAAAGATTACTTTCCTGCATAGTGTGGATGATAAAGTTGAGCAATGTGCAAAGGAACTGTACGGTCGTATAATGGAAGAGCAGGCATTTGTCGCAAAACCAACTTAAGTGTCAGACATGGGAAATACCAACACCTAACGTAGAGAAAGTGGTTGCGAGCACGCGAGGGTTGACCTTGCCGATCTTGTTAACCCTTGCAACCCCCACGGGGTGGCTCGCGGTATGCAGCTCCGACAAATTTACCCGATAAATTAAACTCATACAATACAACAAATTAAGATCTAGTACTCCACCCCAACTTAATCGCTCGCTTATGCACGATAAATTGTCAATCCTGCCAGCTTTCGAGTACTTTAACAGTTAATCAAAACTTGGAACTGGAGCTCCACTTGCAATTAGAAAGATTCAAACTAATAAGAATAGTAATTCCGGCTAATTTTAGCGTGCATTAGTGTGACTGAGATGTGATCATAGCCCGGCACGGGCGGGCCGGAGTTTCAAGGAATTTACTCGTTTATTCCGCCGCCTCGGAACTATTTGACATTATAATTGTTACCGCGAAGGGAAACTTTGTCTGAGGGACAAAAAGAAAGAGTTTGGGAATGTTTTTGTTGGTGGAACATTTCTGTCTTACTTTACGAACGTAATTTTCCTAACTTGGGGATTTTGCTTTGACTAAACATGCGAAAATGTTTCGTTGCATGTCAAAAATTTGTAACTTAGTGTTTGTAATGTATGCTATTTTTTTTTGTTGGCTGGACTTGGCCTTCATAAATGCAAGTACAAATGAGTGGAGTGCCCGATAGCCGGTCCCGCCGACTGCCGGCCATTCCCCGGCACAGCCTGGCCGGCGCCGTCCGACAAACTTCGTCACTTAACTTCGCCATAAAGCTAAGTTCGCCAGTTATTTGGGAAAACTCCGCAATTACTACACTGCTGGGCTATTTCTTACTTAACACTGTTATTTATATTCAAATAAACTTCGAGTACCGTCTTCAACATTATAACAGACATTGTACCAGCTATTTCGGCATATGACCCAATTATTGCGTAAATTGTTAATGAGCTAAATCGCTGGTTGCGACCAGAGATAGCTGATATTAGCATAAATTTATACGACAACTACAATTTCGGTTAGGTAGGCCTACTGGTGCCGCGATTTCCATATGTTTGTCAATCCACTGGTTAAATGGATTACAGCGATATAAATTAATTAATTAAACATGAGGTTGAAAATTAGGAAAGACGTGACCACACTAAACCGTTGGACAGTTGAAAACCTGATCAAAGAGTTTGCTGTTTTATTCACATGAAATCGTTTTTTAGGGGCTAGATATATAAATATTTCCGATTTTCCATATTCTAGTAGTAGATAGATACCTTATACTTCTTTTTAATACAGCTACAGATTATCGCACCGGCCCTGACCCACGGCGTCTTGACGATTATTCGTACAGTGATTAAGAAGTTACGACAGATAGGGACCAGGCGCGAGGCTCAGGCGGCGCCGGGCGCGAGGTGAGGCGTGGCTTGTATTCATGGATCCTCGACACGCACCACATTACCATGAATCATGATCATGACATTGTCGCATTCCATTCACTTTACCATTAATCCCTATTCAAACCCGCCTAGTCAATACTAAAAAAATAACGCGTTAATACCGCCTCAATATTTAGAAACTCTATTTTTATTTTTATGCTCGCCCGAAATAGAACTTAATAGCTTTCCGTAACGTGTTAGTTTTTCACAATGCGGCTGACCCTAACTGGTGTTCAATACGTCTGAGCACCTGAAAATAATAAATGCCTAATGGCTAAATTATTACATTAATGTTTTTTCTTTGCCGATGGGTACTGATTGTGTGAAAATGTTTCCGGCGCCTTTTGTTCTTCATTGGTACAAGTCGACACTTAACCTTCCGTCCCACTTAACCGGCGCGGCGATACTTAACTTTTCCGGCTTAGTTTTTTGAGACGCCGGCCGGTTTCAAAGACCCAGCCTTTTAAGATTTATATTTGCATAAGCTATAAAAAAGACCTTGTTATCTGATATTAGGATTAATATTTTTTCACAATTAGCTACATGTAGTTTTTTTTGCAGGGAATGGTTACAGCTCAAAATGTCGCTTCTGTGTACGGGCATAAATTACATTTAAATAACGTTACTGAACTAACAAAAAGAAACGTGTTTTAGTTATTTACTTTCGCAACTTCACTGTACGTAAGGCTTATTTTATTCGAGTTTTATTTCATGTGGCAGTTTTGGTCAAGTTAGATGTTAAATAGGGTATAACGTTAGCGTCCCAGCTTTGTGACCACCGACATTAATAGAAGGGTAATTCGGCTGCGTAATCTAATAATCCAGTTTCATAGATCTGTGGCCCAGATAGTGGGCTGATTACACCGGCGGGAAAAAGACTTACGTATTTAATATGCAACGTGACATGTACCGTGACAATTTATTTACTTTAAAACTAATTCGAGTTTATAATCTAATCTCTGTTATTTACTTTGCATACAATTAGGGTTTCCATTCGGCGGTATCTTTATGAGATCTAAGGCAATGTTTTTGTGCCATTAATTACAACGGTTGCGTCTAATTACGCAACACAATTTACACCGATCTATACCGTATACCTTATCGCAGAATGTCGACATTCAAAATTCCTTTATCAAGCAAGAACGACGGATAAGGGGACGTAACTAATACGGCTAGGGGTGAACAAATTGTTAATTCAGCCTTTGCGGTTCAGCGTGTAGGCGCGTACACAATAAAATCATCCCAGGACGACTGTTCAACGGTGGCTTTAATTACGCACGGTTGCGTCCTCTGATGAATCGATTTTCACTTATGGTGGCACTCAGCAGAGACCTTATTCGATCCAGTAAATGCGCAACTAAGCAAGAGCCGTCTGATTTGAATTCTGCAATACACTGTCAGAGGCGTGCTATCAGATTCCGCGTTGATTTATAGGGGTTGTTATAACTTAGATAGTTTCCATGGATGTATGGACGAATGTTTGACTAGTAGTTGTAATTATTCACCCGAAATACTTAGGTACGGGTAGGTCAGAGTCGGTGTCAACTTTTTGTTAATTAAAGTACTTGAATGAAAAACATAGAAAAGGTGTGGTAGCGCAGTAAATGAAAATGTTCGCGTTACAGTTGCGAACAGTTTATCGCGGCCGCGTCCTCTCCGTTCGTAGAGGCTGGCGGGGTGCCTACTATGTTCGCATGTTCACACAAAGTGACTCGGCGCAAACTTTTGACGCCCTCACGCGTGCTCGGCCAACTTATAAAAGATTTCATCTTCATTACTGTCATTCAGGCCCTTTCATTTTTGTATGATTACGCAACATTCAGTCTTTTGATGTAACTTTGATTTAAAATATTCGTATTGAATGAGAGTTTTTCTGAAAATTTATTTATCGTAATATTCAAGTCTTTAGCTGCATTTTGAATGTTTTTTTTAAGATATAACTCGTTTATTACCATCGATTTCAATAATTGGCGAGTCCTGTTCAATTTCACATATTGAGCTGAATGATAGCCATGATTAAACAGATATTACTTAATATACCAACGCGCCGTGTAAACGCTGTGCCCATTGTTCGGGATGTACGTATGCGATACATAGAAAGGTATTTCTGCCGTGGCAGTCCTTTGTGCTTACGAGGATGCTTATTTAAATACGTTTTGTCAAGCATTTTTCTTTATAAAAAGAAGGTACTTACAGTAAGTGGCAGTCGTCAGTCGATCGATTGTGTCTTGTTTGAGTTTCGAGTTCTTCTTGCCCATTTTTGCTTGTTGACGGCGCTACGACACCAGGTAACACTCGCACAAAGTGCAACGTCTGTGTGTCACCACGCTGTGACGTATTACATATTATTCCTGCGCCCGATTCACTCCACCTGTGAACAGGGTTTGCATTTGAGTACACACATCTACAAAACAAATGAGCGTTTATAGCAAATTATAGCAAAAGAAATTATAGATTTCATTACACACAGTGACATAACATGGTCACGTAGTGTCACAATTTGTACGAAGCTGCGTCAACAAGGTTCCTTGCGCTCTACCTTTCTTTGTCTAATACAAAAACCCCAATATCTCCGTCCCTCTCTGTATAAATTATAGCTGTTTTCCTTCTCCTGAATATTGTAGGGTGAGTAGCGAACGGCGGCGAGACGTAAACGAAATACTTATTTTGGCGTATCTTCGGCGAAAACAAGCCATTTATAAGATGTGATAAATCAAGTGTTCTTGTGTCTGATATTACTGTATGCTCTTAATATAGCCTTGGAGAACATTTTAAATCACGAGCGATATGATATCTGATGTTGGTCTTTGATACTGAAAATTAATGTTTTGTAGGTACTTGAAAAACGACGCCTAAGGTTTTCAAAATCTAATCTTTCAGTCCTGAGCTTGGGACTCACGCATTCTGATGATAAACATCAAAGCTTAACACATGTCATGCTCGAGTATCAAGTGCGGCGTATTTTCTCGTAATTAACTGGAATATCAAATCGCCGCACCGTGTCAACCCAAACATAATTGTAAGTTTAAGTAATCGTGCACAACAAGAAGCTGTGCGCGTCGCGAGCCTCAAGGGTTTGCGTAACATTTACATTAACATGTCCAAACGAGCCCCGAGATATTTTTAACTTTCTTTCATAAAATGTTAAGTCTCCTGCCTGTATTCGCGACAGCACGTGCCGTTTACATAAACAAATATAACTTGACCTTGACTTTGTCACCTAGTCCAAGGTGACACGTCGCCTGCAGGCCTAGCTCACTCTAATATAATATTTAGAACGTCAAACGAAATAAACTATTCGGACAGGTTATTAATAACGGCACGGTTGCAACGCCGAATCAATAATATTATATAGAGATTGGCGTCGAAACGCTGTAACGAAAGTTCCAAGACGCTTAGAAATTAAAATATATATTCTTTTGTTGAAAAATGTTAACTAAGAATTGAGAAATTAATTTCAGCGGGAAAGTAATGAATGGGTCCCTCGCGTTTATTCCACTGTAAACTTAGGATAAAATATGTTTTTTGTTTCGTTATTTTTTATTACCTTTTAGTGTGACTGTTTTGTGTATATCCTTCGGGGAAACAAAGCACACTGACACTCCATCACACTATCAACAGGTTTCACTATACGAACGTATTTTTCACAGTCACACTTCAAATTTGGGAACGTAATCTGAAACGAGGCAGAAAATCTCTCGTTACTACGGTATTTACATTTACAAAGCGTTAATATTCGCAGGGCCTTTCGCTTAAAGCAAACTTGTCTCGCAATTCCATTACTTAAAAGTTTTCTTGCAATCCTTCAATTTAAACAATGTTTCCAAGTTACGATTTATGGGTAGAAAATGTTAGTTATAACCAGATTTCGTGTGTTAACTAGGAAACTGTTTATCGTAATACATAAACATTCATTTTAGGAAAGCTCTTTCCGTGAAGGTTTTAACATTCGCATACACTTCAATGACGTAGGTAGGTTCTAGCTATCTAACGACCGTTTTATTTTTTCTATCTTTCGATAGATTTGCCTACTGCACATCTAATTAGAACAATATGTCATAATTCTATCAAATAACCAAATTCGTCATTATAAAGAATATTAAGTAAAAAACAGCCCTTAGCCAATTGTTATTTCTTCAATTGACCCTGGAGTGCACGCCAATCAGGTTTCATTCCGATAAATCACGTGAATTTGTTATTAAAACTTTCGTGAGGAGAATTCTTGATAAGACATTTATTAACGGTTTACACACGCAGAACGATGTGCGGCGTTGGCAGACCGAAACTAGTCAGACGATCCCGAATCCATTACAAATAGGTATGCGCGAGTAAAAAACGACTAGAGACTTTAATTTTTAATTTTAACGGAATGAAAACTGGCCCTGAAATGACGGTCGACGGTTGCTTTAGTTTTAAAAGAGTTCCTTTACGATGCTCATTCTTCTACAAAAGCCTGAAACTTTCATGGCGTGAGAATTTATTGCATCGCTAGCATCTTTAGTGTACAACCAGAAGGTTTTTATTTCCGTTAGTCGGTAATGGTTGCATGCGCGCCACAGGTTGCTGTTATGCACGACAGGAAAGGAAACCTCATAATGTTGGAAGTAATTTGGTGAGAATTGTGTTCTGCGATGCCGTGTGTACAGAACTTGTATAAATATAAATTAGCTGCCGACGCATTTTATTATCCTCGTTAAACACCCTGTGTTTTATGGCAGTAACGTTTTTACACGATCGTATTTGTAAGTATTTAATCGAATTGCTTTAATAAATGTATTTATCTTTATTGGGCTCTGTCGACTTTTATTGACTTTCTAATTTTTTGGCTTTATTACGTTCTTTTGTGAAATAAAAACGTTTTGGGATATCCAGACCTTGCTCAATAATCGTGACAGTTTTTCCAATAGCAATCATTCCAATAAATCACAAGATAATAGTTTTTTTTTAACACGTACCGTCATGTCCTGTAACTAGACTCATCATAACCAATAAGTTGGTTATCCTTCCTACCTACGTCTCTACATTAATCTTCTTAAGCATTTAT
The DNA here is from genome assembly GCF_003590095.1 of Trichoplusia ni. Taxonomy (NCBI): domain Eukaryota; kingdom Metazoa; phylum Arthropoda; class Insecta; order Lepidoptera; family Noctuidae; genus Trichoplusia; species Trichoplusia ni. Next base: position 2,333,239 of record NC_039482.1, on the reverse strand, counting down.
AAAGAAGATAATGATTAAACACACCCTCTATAAACGACATGATAAAATGAACAACATAAAGTTCTATGAGAAAACTGCAGCCGTGGGCACTGAAAACGCTAGAAATATATACAATTTCTTGCGAATAAGTTTTATTGCTAGCTCTACTATTAAACTCAATTAATATGAGCCTTTGTATAACAAGTTGCATCAATTCTCACGTGAACTTGCAACTACGAGTAACAGGAGTATGATAATACTAGGGGTAGAACTAGATTATTGTGCCTCAGTAAACGGCATTAATTAAGTTAAACTTCATAATACTAATTTTGATGCAAACATGTCATTTTACAGCCAGTATAAATATAATTTTATTAAATCTTTGTTCAAAATTGGTGTGGGAAACCGCAATCGGTGGTGCTTGGTGGCTATGGGAAACCGACCGCAAACTATTATTCGCCATAAATAGGAAAATTAGCCGATAAACTACTGTTATCATTATTGATTTTCCCGGTGCAAGATATTTCTTATTCCATACTTTTTAAGGGCCTTTTTGGGCTTATTACCACCTTATTGCGGTTGTCGAAATGTGTCAGAAAACTACACGTAGATCACCGTCTATTCCACAAAGACGTGGCAGGATCCTAGAGGGTCTATCACCACGTTTTGAAGTGATATAATTATGATGGTTGAAACGTTACTTACTGCATATTTTTGTTGTTTCTGCAGATTACTTTGGCAAGTGGCGGTAGGTCCCTAGTTATAGAAAAGTGATAGGTATTATACTTCACGCTATAAAAAGGATTGCCTAAAGATAACATGCCTCTCTTTGATATAGATAGAACAAATCTAAAATAAACAAAACAAGTGATACTTTATAATGTAAACAATTAAAAGTATTATAAATAATTGTTTTGATCGCGGTATTAATGTATTTGCATAAATTTAATTTGGAATAATTATTCATTCCATTAATTTTAATATTTAAACAATGTTGTATCACGTTTTCCTCATCCTATTCAAAAGTTTTGGTAAAACCATAATATTTTATAACCGTTTGATAACGTACTATAGCTGTATTGCAACAATTGTTTTTATCCATGATTATGTGATTATGCGTATATGTGTTTAAATTTCGAGCATAGTATTGCAATAAAGTGTCAAAGGCCCACGTACCAAAGTAAAATTGTTTAACAACGCACTTGTACTTATAAACATACGAATCACTAATATGTTAATAGGTATTTCAATAATAATACCGGCCTATATACATCCCACTACTGGACACAGGCCTCTACACGTAAAGGAGAGCATGGGTCACCTCGCAAGCTCACTGCGGGATGGCAATTTCAGGTTTCCTCACGATGTTTTCCTTCTCCGTTCAGTAGTTGTGACTTAGAATAATTAAGAAAGTACAGAATATAACTTTTAAATAGTAATTAATATTGGTACTTTGCCTTCTTCTGGGTCTAATCTGTACCTTAAAAACCATATTTACCTCTAGGTGTTATTATTACGATTCAATGTAATGTTTTACTATTTTAAGTTTCATACCTCCGTACCAAATATTGTGTCATTCATATTTATGAGGTTCGTCTTTAGTTTTGAAGTCTAAGTATCATTTAATTATTTTTATGTCATGTTTAAATGTATTTTAATTGTAGTACTAGTGCTTTGGAGGTCGTTGCGCCGTTTTTCCTCAACACCTAGAGCACTTAAAAAGCGGTGAAGTGTGGACGAATTCGGGTGCTGTTCAATGAAACTTTGACGCTAGAAAAGTGCCATTTATTAGCCTAATTTGAACAAATTATTTTTCGGGTAAAGAGCTTTCCCGTGTTAGTACACTGTTGAGTTAATTAACGAAATTACTTACTATGATTAATTTACAAGACACTTAAGAGAAATTGTTGCTACGATAAAGAGCAATAATTTGAAATCAAGTTTCAAAGTAGACAAACGTATTTCATTTATACTATTTCTTTTTTTGGATCTTATTTTTAGTATTTGTAATTAATGCATGTATTCCATTACGGTCAACTAAAATATGCTATTTCTTAAATTATTCCTGGAATTTAACTGTCAAAGATAATCTGGATACACGGCCTTCCTCTATAAAGCCTAATGAAAATGGACTTGACAAGGAGAGTCCATTTATCATAGCCACATTTATTAATAATGTTCCACGTATTAAATTAGCAGGATTTTGACATAATCTGTGAAATTCGAACAGCGAAAACCGTATCGTTAGTACAGTACCGCTTGTACCCGCTAAGATAAGGCACTATAGGGCTTAGTCAGTGTTACATGGCATGAGAATAGGAAACGGGAAACTTCAAAAGTTGTAGGAATAATATTCCTTGTTTGATAAGTGACGAGAGTTTGACTATTATTTCAAAACATTTAAAAGATTCGTCATCGTTCGGAGAAATGTAATTTGTATATGTACCATGCCCTGGTCAATGTAAGAAATATAATTGTCGGATCTAAAAATCATAGCTGATTAAAAATCGAGTGTTAGCTTTGAAAAAAGTCAAGCTAGAAAAGTGGTTTTATGAACAGTACTGAAGCAGACACGACAAAAGTTCTTGTATAGGCTTAGTGACTTATCTTAGCACTTACAGACACTCTAAAGCTTTCCGAAAATGTAGAGATAAAAGTATCAATAATAAACGAAACCATACATACAAACATTGCATAAGGACTAAATTCGTTAATACGGGAATCGTTTATAAAGAATTAAGAGGAAGAAAGAAAGAGTCTTGGAAACGACTTCTTACATAAATGCTTTCAAATATATAATCGTAGACGCGTTAGAGAATAAAGTCATCAAGTATTTCCCTCACCTCATTTACAAAATACCTCAAAACGCACACATTCTGTAATCAAACAAGTTAATTCACAATATTAATACCACTGTAAACCGTACAATACTTTTTAATTACGCAAAGTTCCGGAGCAAACACCGGCGGCGTTGATCCCCTTCAACTCATAAGAGCTATTAACGTGGTATCAGTGCTATCTATAATGTGAATTAACATCAAGAGCTATATATTTCGCAATGCACAATCGCTGAAGCTGTACTCGATATCACAGTACGAACATAATTAATTGTAGTGTTATCATAATAGCTAGAATACTACGCAACCACTAACTACACAGGAGTAATTTAGCAACACCGCAAACTTTAGCATCGTATACAGCTGAAGGCTTTATCGGGTAAATCCTATTATACTTAAGTAATGGAGAATAATTTATAAGGTATTTAATTAAAGTGAAATTCAAGATATACCGCAAATACGGATCTAATGCGTAACTTCCTGCTCAACTAACTAACGCACTACATCGTTTTTGCCTGAATTGAAAATGCTTTCATAGACCCTAAAATAACTATGGATTCTGGCTTGATAAATAAAAATGCAAAAGTTGGAATAATGGAACATCGTAAATGTTTTTCATAGATATGTAGAGTATTGCAGAGGCGTCAACATACCATTGTGGGGATGTTCGGAGCTGTATGTAGGTACGCAGAATATGGCTTTCAATTTGACTGGAACGTTAGCAACGCCACGAGTGTGATTCTTTGTGAGACAATATTTTCAACAGATAGTATTACATTAATACAATTTTGAACAGAATACCCCAACGGTAAAGACCAGAAAAGACCAACCGTATTTGTAATTAGATTGTTGAGCTGTTTACGTTGACCGGTGTAGATCGAATCAAGACTACTGAATTCATTGGTTCTTTTGTTTTGGTCAAACTGACCACGGGTCGTGACCTACTTTCCACATTTCTACATAAAAGGGTAATTAATTCTAAAAGGGAGCAAGCTTTTAAGGCTTTGGTTGTTGTTAGAAAGAAATTCCTTAATTATAGTAAGTCCATAATAAACAATCTGGGTAGTTTAAAATTTCTTACCTGTGACCTAAGTCTCAGGCATGTTCAGGAAACACTTCAGCAAAAGGTACTACGGCGAGAGTTACGAACAAGAACGGCGACAATGTTTGAATATCTAGTCTCCGTATGTATAAGAAAGTCTTAGCACACGTTTAATCCCAACAAACTACTTGTAACGTTGTGACGAAGGCCAAAAGTGCTTGCAAACTGGGAAAACCTGCGTCATACTATGACCAACCCAGAAACCTGATCAAAACCTCAACGAGTATGCGCTGGCCCTGCTCCAAAAAAGAGTAATAAAGGACCTTGATGCGGATTTAGCAAAAAAGAAGCTTCGAAACATGCTTAAATTGCACTGGGTAACTGTGGCGCCTGACTCACGTACTTTTATCAATTTTATTTCACGAAAACAAATGCAAATGTAAAATACGAGGCACTTTTTACGCTCACATTTTACGAAGTTATTATGACGTAATTGCGTGCTACTTACACCTTTTTGTAGAGTGTATTTTTATGTGAGCTTAAACGATGTTTAACTCATTTATTTAATTTTTAGCTCTGTATTAAAATAATGTTGATTTTCCTGTTTGAGCGGAAGTGGAACTGTGTACATTGCGAATGATTCTCGATAGTATTGAAATAAATGACCTTGAAATATCGCAAAAAAATATGTGGCCAAAAATATGAGTATGGGATGTGGTGTCGGGTGATCGCAAGCATTTAGCGTCGTACGTGTGTGACAAACATAAAAAGCATATTTGTATCAACCACTCAGATAAACACGGTCTGAATATCGAATAACAACTTTATGTTCTTGTTTAGATATAAATAAAACATTTTGGGGATGTACCTATGCTGATAAGATAACTTTGTATAAGTTTCTTTTGAAGGTGAAATAGAAGACGAAATGATTCGCACGTGTGGATGTGTGTGGATCACGTACGATCCGAACTCCACTGAATTACGTATGTCCGTAGTTAGTACGTGGCGAGGGCCTCTCAACGATATGGATTATAGTCAGAAATGTCGATAAATTCCACCGACTACCGAATCTTTTTCAAGCACTAACTTGTTAACTGCCCGTACAGTCTCAAGGGGCCATGATAAACTAGTAAAGGTATAATTGTTCTCCAGCATTTGGTTCTATCCTACTCGACAGAGACATCTCTATCTATTGGGATTCAGTCTAAGCTAATCTGAGAACATTTCAGTATAATCCTGGATTCCGGGATTCATACACGGCCATGTTTCATGATAAGCTAACCTCACATAGAAGCCGTTCATGAATAGTGGCGACAGTTTGAATGTATCCCTTTGACAGTTGATTTTCAGATCAATAGGTAAACAGGGGCTTTCACCACCTATGTATTCAGGGCTGTTGCAGTGATTAAAATGAAGCCTACTGCACGATGCAGAGCTTTGTCTCATTTATACTAGAACCTCAATATTAGTAGTGCGTATTACGACTGTACTTCAAAACATTTGCATAGCGGTCCGACCGCTGATTGGTCGATAGCTCAAACAAAAGTAACTAACAATCGCAGTAATAGTATTATGCTTTTGATTGGATACGAAAAAGTTTCGGCACCGCATCTGCTGGTGGGCAAACGAATGTTTACTTCTATTAACAATCCCGTTTTGGGTTTGAGTAATACTCGCCGAGTTTCAATTTGGCGGGTTTTCTTTTCAAGAGTAAGACAGGTTAGGTTTAAAAATCCGAAGCCAGTCACAGTTTAACATTCCAAGCTTACTTACACAGCAATAAGTTAACGTTCATTTTTCTATGGTAAAAAAATAGTGATTTACTGCAGACTGTGCAAGTTATTAAACTAATGTATAAAAGGGTTGTAGCGCTAGTTTCTACCTCTTCCTGCTTCGAACAAGGTCTCGGCCAGAAAGTATGGTTTTAAAGTGAAACTTCACTACAAGTAAGAGCGCGGAGCTCGAGTTAGCGAAGTATTTTCCAACTTTGAATTATTAATTCTGATTATATTTTGCTCCTAGCTCCTGTACTAACTGAACATTTGAGGGTGAAGTTGTTCAAGTGCTTGCTTACTTATTATATGCAGTTTAGACTAGCCATGTAAACCTGTGTCATATGTTCCCGATGTGCGCTGAACTTTGGCCGCGTCGGTTGCTGGTGTCTATCGGGTATTCAGCGGTATTCTATGTGATAACAGCTTGTTTGGAATTTATACCACATTTTGTTTACCTTCATAAATGTTTTGGTGAACAGATGAATAATTAGATAGGAATAATTTAGGGAAGCTATTGGCAATAGGCGCCGTTGTATTCGATATGTCGAATACTGTATATTTATTACGCTATGCTTATTTAGTGACATTAATTAGGCGCATGAATAATTTTGAATATGTGTTGATTAATTACTGTTGAACATATTTTGATAATTAATGCAAATATACTATAGATAGGAATTATTCCTGACGCACTTACGAACAAAGATGTGTAAAAAAATGTAGAGCAATGTAGAGCAATAATCTTGAAAAAAAAGGTAATTTTTGAGCCCACAGAGTATCAGATTTTACAATAATTTTTGGAATGGCACGCGAAACCGAAAATTACTGAATATATTCACCTGAAAATATGAGCATTTATTAAACGGGCATTTTTTATTTATTTATCTCGGACCCGTATTTATTCAAGACTTTATTCACTAAAAACTTTGTTTTTTTTTTCAAGCAACCCAGTTATCGAACAAAAATTAAACGAACTGAAATTTTATACTGAAAACTCAATACTTCATAACAAAGGTGTTTTCATTAAATTTTGTGTGAAGAGATGTACTTCACAGCGCGTTGTTGGGTCTCATTTGCATAAAAACAAAGACTCATTTATGAGACAAAATAATAATTTGAAAAATTGGGTTTTTCCGATTTTGGTTAAATTGCAAGAATGAAATACGGTAGAGAATACTTTTTGAGGCAAATTCAGGTTTTACAAGTTAAAGTCAAGGAGAGTATAAAGGTATTCATTTGGGGATCGGTAATCTTGAGGGGTGGAAATAATGCTTTTCTAAATAGTAGATGAGAATAAAAATGAAGGATGCATTGTTAATTAATTAATAAATTTACACACATATAACATTTATTTTAGCCAGCATTTTAACCAGTCGTAACAGAGGTTCTTTTTCTTGTCACTTAACGACTTTATTCTTTGAAATTGTATAGAGAGATCTTGTAAGTAATTTTTGTAAACAGGCATTTTCAATGACCGCGGAGTTATTTCCTTTATTAGGACAGACTCTTCACTCATTGATAAAGTTTTTGCCTATGTTTGCTGTTTCATTAAACTTGGTTATTAAGATAGAAAAGCTTGCAGAGAGGCAGCACAAAATTAATAAAAGCGGTGGCCGGTATAACTACACTAGAATAAATACAACAAATTGACTCCATTGTAACAATAACTATAAATTAAAAAAAGAAAAGCTGTTATATAAAGAATCTCAATTCGTTGGAATATCCGAAGTCTACTGTAAGTCGCTTGTTCGCCCAAATTGCTTAACAGTAATTCAAATAAGCGAAGAGATTTACTGACTCTATCTATACGAAAATACTTGTACATTTTATTTATCTTGCGAACTTACATGTATGTTTGTTTTATATTAGGTCTTGTATGTCGGGTGTTGGTAAAGAACTGTTGTACTTATTAAAACCATTATTTTTCATTTTCTAGGACTATTTTTGGGACATGAAATGTTATGAAATAGAGTGAAAAGTTCGATTATTATTGACCCGACTCTACATTTTGAGATTTGCTTGCACTTAATTAAGTTACCACAAAGATAGTTTTGTTGGTTACTCGTACATCAGAAGAACAGTTTGGAAATGTATTTAAAAAGAGTGTTATTAAAATTTGACGTTTTTCTGATATGTTTTCGAAATCATGCATTTTTGTGTTGCCAGTGAATTTGATACTGTAAAATTTAATTCATATCAAATCGTCAATTTCGTTGCCAATTTCGTTATATTCTGAGAATTAATATCGAAATCTGAGTCAAGTATCAACATCCAAAATAAATCCTTACAATTAATTTAAATAAAGCAGCTTTACATCTCCAGAAAAAGATATTTACCGTGGCTTAAAAGATGCACTCATAATTAAGCGGTTTAATCTCTAAAGGAAACAACGTAGAAAAAAAAGAATTTATTAAAACCCATTTCGTCTCTATCCATTAATTTCTGGCGGTATTCCGGTTAAGGGACCGAGGTAAATTGTCGGTTTCTTATCTCGCTTTTATAATTTTATTTTTTTATTAAATTTCATTATAAAAGTTAAACTTTTGTCAAGGGTGAAAAATTACACGGGATTTTTGGAAGAAATTTTTTGTTCATTTCGTTATGATATATAAACTTTGATAAAATTATTACAGAATAAGAACTGATTTAGAACAATTGCAAATATCATTTTACAAACTTCAAGGGATACTTAGAAAATAAAATACATCATGCGTACATGAAATTTATCTCCTCTTCCCCTTAAATAACTTCTAATCTTTAAGAATGTGGATAAAAGATTCAAACACATATAATTTTTTACTAGAATCTAATTAAAAACCCATGTTTAACACTATTAATAAATCTCAGCAATTACAGAACGTCGAAATGACTTCAAACTTTACAGACATAAAATGGGATTATCTTTAAACGACAAGTTCGGGTTTCGGTTTAAATTCGAGTTAATGAGTACGACTATTATTTAAGTTAGGCTACATTAGATCTCACTTTACGATCAATCGTCTCCGAACTCGACAGACCCAGATATTTCAGTTATATCTTATCATAAAACTTGAGAACCGGCGAATAGTTTTAAATAAAATATTTATGACGAAGTTTTTATTGTTTTAGGAGAGAAGGATTGACACAGTAAAGCTTGTATTGGATAGAGTCACTGTTTGAAACTTGGTTTTATAGACTTACAAATAGTAGGAGAAGACGAATGCACAAGCATCAACGAACCCGACGAACGACGAAAGGTTTTTATACTCTTCATATACTATTAAAGGGAACCGAATAAAATAGGTTTTCAATCCAAATAAACTACATAAAAAACTTTTGTCAGTCTGACTTTAGTTGCTCCCCTCTAAATTGTCAATCGGGAAGACAATGCATACGTTCAAAATTGGTACATTATTTTAGAAGCTATGGTGCAAAACAGATACGCTATCTGATAAATCTGTGTAACGCCAGCCTTTTGCGTCCAGGTTTAGTGAAATACGGTTTACACAGAGCTACATCTATTTTATTTCGCGGGAACAATGAAAGTCTCAATAAAATCACAATTTCTCAAAGCTGATATGAACCAAGTGTTGTTTCATTTGTTTTATCCGCAGCATTTCTGTTATCCTAGTAGCGTTCGCCCCGTTTGTGGCGGGAACAAGCCCCGAGTAGATAATTCAGTAAAGAGCATGAAACGAGAGCTGGCGGCTGCGACGCTTCTTCATTTGAAAAGTCGCTTGTTAACTCAAATTGCCATCCCAAACGAGCTTAGCAGAATAACCAGCAATCTTGCCGCCTAAATTGGTAGATTACTTATTGAAAACGGTATTGGTTACCGAAACAGAACAAGAAATGTATGGGCTTTTACTAGACATTTGGAACACAATACTGCTAATGGATCTAGTTATGTATTCCCAACTTTATCTCTTTTCTTATGTAACGAACTTGATAAAACTACATGAAATATTATAGTCCTCGAATTGTATGTGGGTATAGTTACCTAACGCCTCTTTTGAACGACTACAATGTATTTTGGAGAATACTTTTATCCTTCAGTGTCCATTACCACTTATTATTTTCCGTCCTAATAATTTTGTAGTGAGGTCACAGCCATGTACCGGGGTTGATACGTATAAATCTTAATTAAAAATACGTATTTACATTCTTAGGGGTTTATTATACGAAAAAAAGCGTTCGTTCGTTCTCTCGTCGGTATTGCACGGTATCCTCTCGTCTACTTTGTATTTTTGTGTAATAGCTTGGAATCCTCGTGGGATAGGGGGGTCTTTACCCTGCTCTCAGCATTTATTCCGTACCTGTACACGTCTACCTTATGTTATGGCGTTCACTCAATTCGCATCTGCTAGATTAAAGGATTTTATGTTAATGCCACTTGGGTATTTTCAACATTATTACTTATATAAAAATAGTTCGTTAATACTACTAGTTTTAATTTGCTGAATTTGAGTATTTTGTATTTATAACGATTAAAACCCGGATCCGAAAATGGTTTTGATTCTAATAACACTGTGCTGTCTATTTTTTTATTACATGCGTATTTTATATTTTATTTTTATGTAAACCGTTATTAAGTTTGTTTATTAACATCTTAAGGCTTCCATGACCATTGAAATTAAATTAAATTATTTTAATGAAAATGGAAGCAATTAAAATGTGAAAAGCGCGGGACCTACTTCCAAAAGGGACGCGTTTGAAACAAACCAATTGTGTAATTCGATGCAGTATAACTTCCTTGGAAGGGTTAGACAGATTCGTACAACCCTTTAGGTCGTAAAGTGTACAAATTTCCACAGGGCGACGCTAAATTACATTCGTGGATAGCCATGCCGGTATATATTATTTAAAACGGATTCTATTGCTCTATTATCCGTGAGAATACTTTTATTATTCCACAATAACTTCGAGTGCTATAAACACGAAAATAAACACACAATGTGTATCTACATTCGCAGTAAGCAGCAGTAACACTTTTCCTTAGTGGTCGATTTGTATTCCTCGTAAAGTGAATTGGCACGGCCGATGAAAACAAGCCGAACCTAAAGGTCACTCCCACTCAAATGGATATTCCAATAAGTTTTTAATAAAATCGTTAAGTTTTTAAGTTCCGCCCGAGGACGGAGATTAAAGGCAATCGGATAATAACTGAGTATGAAAATATTACTGGTAGGTACGGCGCAAAGACAATGGTTGTTCGGTTAAACGATGAAATCAAAAGCTTATCAAGGAGTTCTGTGAGTGAAATCTGGATTCCAAAAAAAGAGGATCTGAAATCGCCAACCCGCTGTGAGCGGCTTTGCTCTTCAGTGGGAGGTGTGTGGGGTAAGGTATCATATCATTCCACCAAGCGTATCCCGTTTCTCAAAAGCTGTACAGTAACCAATCTTTTCAACCTTTAATTTAACTTAAATGCATTTTGAAGTATCGGTAGATAAAAAGGAAAATAAAACCGGGTGTAAAGGTACGATAAAACACTGATCGGTCCTCGTTTTAGTATTTTATTTTAAGCCGGACTGTTCTGTGAGGAAAATAGTCGAGCATTTACGACATCCCCTTTAGAATAGGCAATGGCAATCATTAAAATAATTATTTTGTTTAATAACATTAACTGAACGTTGAATAGGACTAATTAATGCTATCTTTCACCTCTACTCTGTACTTAATAATCGAAGTGGAAATGAACAACGAAAACAATTGAAAAATATAGATGTAGACTGACATTCAGACTTCGGTGACTAAATTAAAGATAAGAAAACGTTTATTCTAAGGATTCTAGGATTTAATCCCATTTGAATTCAAAGGGCTTCATTAAAGTTGTCTCGCGTTAAGATTTCTAATTGTCATTTGAGTCTCTAACGTAACGATTTTTACGAGAAATTTAATAATACTCAAAAGAGATAAGAATACAATTCAGTATGTGATCTACAGCGTGTGTAGAAGAAATTATTCAGCGAGTTCACGCGACTAAAGGTTATTTTGTCAAAACTTTATCGTACTTAACAGCGGTATTTAATTTTTACAACAGTTTAAAATTAAAACATTGTCAAAGCTTGGAAGCACTTATGGCGAGAATTTCAATCTAAATATCCCAGGTCCGGAGTTTTCGTTTATGGGTTGACCCCTTTCGTAGTATTCTCTGTTTAATATCCTATAGGTTAAGTCCTATACAGGGTTCCGTAGGTCCAACTACAGGGAGCTACAGAAGTCGTTTAACACAAGCAGAATTTCAAAACCACTGCACACTATTGATGGGGTTGCTATCGTGATATCAGACCCAGGGTTTAAAAATAATTACAAAATATTCTTGAAATTGTTTTGTCCGCTACGACGAAGGTTTGAATCGTGACGTACCATAGACAAAATCGTTTCTTTCTGTTTGTAAGACGTTTGCAAGACAGTGTAGCAACTTTCTTTTTGTCTTTCTTAAGGTGATAAAAAACTTTAAAACCAGTCCAGTAAGGAAATACGAACCCGAAAAACAAACGTCATTTTTAATACTGACTTTTAAATTCGGATTGTGGGAACGAAGATCTATTGCCGGTTGTACACGTATCAGTTGTAATGTACCTATTTAATAATAGAATAATACTGGCCTCAGACAATATCACTGCTAAGTAGTTATCATAAAGGTGATAATGGTACAATAAACGTTGCGTTGTCTCGCTATGTCCTACAAGTAAACTATACTGTGCAGGTATCTAATTGGCTTTTGTTCTCGACTGTTCAAGCAATTAGAATTGAATGGATACATTTCCAGATAATTATTAGATTTTATAATATGCATAATATATGTTGCTGAATATATTCGTATATGAATATATTGCTTCGAAACTTTGTGATGATGGTATTTTTTTTTGAGTTACGATTTTTTTTAACTGCCTCTCTATTATTTATTTTAGTATTTTTGTGTATAAGCCACGTTTTAAATATTAGAGTCCTCTCTTATGCATAGAACTCGTTTAGACGTCTTTAATACTGTATCCATTGTTCATGCGTTATTTTACGAGATATCTCATGTTGATACTACAGTGCATGCATGACCACTGTCTTGGGCATGCTTCGCAAGAGATGACTGAACAAGGATGTGTGATCTACATGTAGTACAATTCCGCTATATCAAATTTACGCACCAGCTTTCAGTGGTCAGTGTATTAGGCATACACGGAAAAATATTATAGGTATTTCACAACTTTTGCGTAGAGACTTAAAGTCTTAAACAAAGGAAAGCTTTTTTTATGAATGCTAGATAACTGATAAACATAATTAAGTATATATTTATTAATACTTACTTAATATAAATAAATAACACCCACACAGAAAAAGTGGTCGTACTCATAACACAAATATCTATCCTAGATAGGAATCGAAGCAAAAACCTCCAGTATACCAGTCAGCGCCACTGACCACTAGACCAAAAGACCAGTCAAAAATGCAAGCACATGTAGCCTTCTTGAACTTTAAACATTGCACATGAAAGTTCAAAGTCAATTGTAGCACGTGACACTGAATAAAGGTCGCATAGATTTTATCTGCTGAGATTTCATAACGATCCGAGATAATGATCACGACGCCGATGGTATCGGAACTCTCTGCGTGATATAAGACGGATTAGTCGGACGAAAAGTGCTCTTCATTATTAAAAACTTACGAGAAAACATTCTTTTTCAAGGGTCATAATGAAACTGAACGACCTTAGTTTAATACTAGAGAAAAGAGTTCGTATACTTAAATAAGTAATTGTTTTTGTTTAATTAATTGAATGAAACTTCTCAGTTAGAAAATTGTTTTATTTTTTTAATGAGAGTTATTTATTAAACTAGCTGTTGCCCGCGACTTCGTCCCCGTGGGTAGAAGATATAAGTTATGATTTATAGTTGCCCTGTTTTTTTCACATTTTTAATTGTATCTTCGCTCCTATTAGTCGCAGCGTGATGGTTTAAGCCCTAAAGCCTTCCTTGATGAATGGTCTATTCAACACAAAAATAATTTTTCAATTCGGACCAGTAGTTCCTGAGATTAGCGCGTTCAAACAAACAAACAAACTCTTCAGCTTTATATATTAGTATAGATTAGCTCTATCTCTTTAAAGTATAGCCTGAATGACAATAATACTTGTATTAAAATAATAAATTTACAAATGTGACATATAAATATCGTTTTTTTTAAATGAAAGGCAGTTGCATTTATACCGAAGAGAATTATTTATATATTTAGAAAGTAGGGTACAATCGATCGTATCCCATTAGGGACATTAACACTCCTAGAATAGATATCTTTTTATTATGCTCACGTGATCTATTGAAAAAAAATATTATTATCTCCATGCATTGCATACTATTGTCTACGGGGGCTGGAGTAAACATTGAACAGAACTCCTGAATAATTAACTATTCGATTGCGGGTATTGGCAATCGTGTGCAAACCAGGGTCTATTAATCAGTAATCAATCAAGAATATATCTGTACCTGGACCACTCTGGACTCCTAGCCCTTTCGAGAAAATAATACCAATTATTTTTATGTAAAATATTCTTTGAAAATCAAAGAGCTTTTCTTAGCAAACTTCTTATTAAAAGTCCTAACTATCGCTTAAATAAAGATAGCCGCGCTACATGATCCGTAGATCCCGGTTTTACTTATTTTTCTTTAACAGAACTTTTATAGTTGAGCACTATCTAATAATTGTACGTTTTTTACCATCAGGTAGGATAATAAGACCTTTTATAAGTTTTTTATTCTTAGGTAATATAACACTTTTACGGCCCAAGTGGAGAAGGCGGGATGAGTTTGACTTCTTTGCTACACAAAAACTACATCGTTGTTAGGCAGAGCAATATGGAAAGGTTGTAAAGCTTTTACGGTGAAGTGGCAGAAAAAATTAACAAAAAAATCTGCGTTTTATATTAAAAACTACTACCCAAATGTTTATTTCCACCTTTAAAATGTATCACGGAACCCAAGTTCAGCTCACTGTTGTTACGAAAATAACATTTTAGGGACAACCTCCCAATCCGCAGTTTAATTCCGCAGCTTCCAAGAGAGGAAACTTTACAAGTTTAGATAGTACACAGGAGTTAAAATATATAACAGTAGGTGTTACTTTGCCCGCAGTTAATATGAAAAGTTTTGTTAACATCACACCTAAGTTTCACACGAGTTTAACGGTACAATTTTTAATTTATATGATTTAAGAATACCTAGAAATGGTTGAGGAAAATCGTGTGTTGAATGTTTCCTTTCGGTTATAATTCTTTTCACTTGGTTCCACAAACTCGCTCTTTAAAAGGAAGTTGAAGCGTTACTTATTAGTTACCGTTTGACATTTATTCGTGGGTTCGTGGGTAAGTAAAGCGATAACGATGCCTAAAATCCTCTCATCTGAAGTAGTCTGTGAAATGGTTAGCCTTTTTTGCCCTTCCATAAATAACGGTCCGAAAGTAAGCTCTGTCTACGTATGTACCTACAAAAAGGATATAAAACCTTAACTTTGATTTTTAAAATCGTCATTTTAACGTCTTAAATTTCTTGTAGTGTCTCTGTGCAAAAGATATCGCACGTGAATAAAACATTACCTTGAGGTGGTATCGTCGAATAATCTGTAGAAAGATAATCATTGATAACCTTCTGAGACGAGATTTTGGCAGTATATTAGTTACGTACACTTATGCTTGCACGATCAAAAAACTGACGCAAAAAAGTCGAAGTTATTGAATCGTGTATTTGTCGCTATGAGTCCGCCTAATATTAGTGTTCTGAAAGTTTATGACTCTTTTAAAAACAACCAGACGGATTTCGACGAAATTTTTTACCATACGTTAGGAATTTTCATCCCGATGTTATGTTCCCGTGGGATTATTTGCGATTTAAAGCGGGCGGAGTCGGTGGCAACAGCTAGTAACTCATAAATAGACAGGTAAGTTGGTTCTTCAAAGTTTTCTTTTTTCATTGAAATTTTAGTCTAAAACCCACGTCATTCAAAATAGCCGTGGACAGACAAAGTTCTATCCTCCAAAACCTCGTAGATACAAAAAGTCCAAGTAGTCCACATAACTGCATATCATACATTCGGTACATATAAAAGTAAATGCAGATGGAAGCGTCATGTGATGAAGTCTAGTGTAATTATAACACGACGGAATGGTGGAGGGTGACCCAGCGATCGATGATATTGCCTAATAGTGCGGAAGGGGACGTTCGTGTACATTAGCCCGCATAAACTATGACGTGACATATAAACGTGGGCTTCAAACACTTAATGCGATATAATAAATCATAACGTATCATTAAGTTCCGTTACTTTTATAAGGCGTGTCTCAAAACTAAGTAGTTTAAATAAAGATTTTTTTTACATGCGAATACAATAAATTTCATCAAAATTGGGGTTCCCGTTTGATATTGGTATAGGAAGTTCAATTCTTTTACTGATTAGACATTCTAGGAAAATTTACCAAATTTCCAAGTGGAGAATTAAAAAAGGAATTAAAATAGAACCGCGTTTCTCCGAAAGACGTTTAACACTTTCACAATTTCCTGCTAATTTTCCTTCTAGAAATAGCTCACTGAAATAACACTCAAACATCGCACTAAAGAAAACCCAGACAATTTCAGGATTGCATGCCAAGAAATACTTACTTTTTATAAGTTATTACACGAAATTTCATATATTTCTGTGGTCTATTATACTGTATTCTATTTTATCTAGTAGTCTATTTTAGATATGGTTAAATTATGATACATTTCTAATGTGATATTCTTTGTGGAGAGACAATTTGGTTTTCGGTATAATGTCTGTAGAAAAGCTAAAAGCTGTAGCCTAAAGCCTGTTCACGAGCGTAGTTAACGTGAATCATGCTAAATATTGTTTACAACGGTTTTGAAAGGAGCATATTATTAGATACGGTTTTTTCGTTGCATGCAAGTTGCACAATAATTGGAGGAGGTAATTCTAGGTAGTCGATATCTTTACATTCCGAGTCGGGAAATTATACGTCTGCATCGGCTTGCTCACTATACTTTTTGAAGGGGAGGTTTTATTTTCGACTTCTATGTCCAGTTGTGCTCGGAAAATGGTAGAATATTACCTACAGTAGCGAACTTACTGCACATGAATCACCGTATTGACTGTGATTTTTTGGATAGAAGATTGAGACGAGATCAAACAGAGGTGCTAACCAATTTAAATCGAAATACGAATTTTTGGTATGTGATGTGAAAAGTAATTTCGTACGACCAAAAACACATTTATGTGATTATTTTCTAAGATTAAATTCATACACTAGACCTATTCTAAAGCGAATCTAATTACGTAGGGTTCCTTGAGCATGAGGTCCTACGGTTTATGATGATACGCATTGTAGGCTCGTCCTCTTTGACTACGAGTTTACCGTAAACGGATCTCATGTGATGTATAGAATTGAATATGCAAGATGTTCGACACAATGGCTGTTACTCGAGAACAATATCTACACGTGTACTGTTATCAAATACACTATTGTATTTGTACACCATTAAATCCGAACACCAAATTCAGTTTCAGCCATCGAACCCATACATTTGATATACACGCTTGAATTTAGTATACGTTAAATTTCCCTACCACGTTCATTATTTTTGGACACTTAGCGAACACAGTTGGGCGTGAAAACTAATGGCGCAATATCGCCGAGTCTGCCACTAATCGACAGGTAACGATCTAATCGGTTCACAAATTATTGCATTCGCGAGAGGTGCAAGTTGCGGCTTGTGACACGACCCAGCACTTAAATGTGTCAAGATGTAGCAAAGAGAAACGATTAGCACTCAGCTGCGAAAAGTTTTATGCACGTAGCGAAATTCAGGTAACGTTCGCCTGGAGCTCGGATTACGATGTACTAGCTTCAGTAGCCGGATTTCACCGAGATTTTTAGCATCATAAATTTATTCGAAGTTGAAAGTCGCCGCAAGCAACTGCAAGACTATCGATTCGCTTAAATTAATCGAGCTTCGAACTAAGGTGGCTCGGTCATTTCTTAACTCAACCACTGAAGTATTGAGTCGGTTTAGTGATTTCTCACGTCCATAATATTTAAACTTAAACATAATCTAAGCTCTTCGACCTACTGCGTAATTGCCACGCATGTACCGTGCATTTAAACGTAGATCTGAACAAGAAATACCACAAACAAACTTTAGGTACTCCCATCCACCTGTTCGACAGCTAATTAACACAAATGACTCCGCGTCCTGAAAGAGGCACGCAATTAATTAATGATTAAAAACTTTCTCCTTGCTCCACTGTAACTGATCTTTATTTATGTGACAAGTATAATAAATAAGTCTCGTCGCGTCGCCCCAAGCTTGAATATTATCCGCGAATTTCGTGTCGCATCATATTTATGTTTTGTAATCTTCACTAGGATTGTACCAAGTTTCGTTGAATATTTATGTTGCAATAATTTTTTATTATTCTTCGATTGGTAACTTTTCTTGTTATCTTAAAAGGTAGTATAAATCTAAATATGAATTCGTATTCTTTTTTGGGTAAAAAGGTTGAAATTATAGTTCAAAACTATTTGTGTAACGTTTTATCTATTTTGGTCGGAATAACAATGTGGGAGGTGCCATTCAGATTTTCTGTATAAATAGACTTTTAAATATATTGTAAAGAGGAGTAAAATTTGATTTTAAACCGTGAATTTGGTATTGAAGCCTCCGGTGCCACCGGGAGCTTTGAAGTACTCTAGGGGTTTGCTATTTATCAATGAAATGGATGTATTAAATTGAATGAGCGGCGTGATCGCCAGTTGGCATGGTATTATGACGGTATAGACTGGGGAATTGAATTGATGGTCGTTCTTGTTTATGTCAGAGCTCACGCGATCGTTCCTGTCACACCTCTCTTTAACAATTACCAGTTATAGTCGCATATTGGTTGGGAAAAGCCGATAAGGGCGGGGTAAGTAACGGTAAGTTTCTCATGCCTTAGTAAAAAATGTTCGGTTGTCAGCAAATTGGGAGTCGTGACTAGTTTTAGGGTGCACCCGGTCGTTTGGTGTGTCAGCAGATTTGTAATGAAGCTTGGAGACAAATTGTGCGCTAGGCGCGGGCGTTTTTCGGCCAAAAGGATATCTCGAGCATTACAATACAGGTAAATTTATTGCGTTCCTAAAGTACATTAAAAATACGATTGAATTGTTTTCGTATTCATTGACATTATTTCGGTTTACAGCTGTTACTGTAAAATTCCAGTTAAATAAAAACAAAATGCAACTGACAGCGTCCAAAACGATGCCACAGTAAATTGAACTTTTAACACCTTAAATGCAAGTTTATATTTGTTTTAATTAAGAGTGAATTCAGTGAAATTTAATTAAAACATATTGAAGTAAGTACTTCAATGAATAGTTTATATGCTAGTGACACTGCTACACACTTTCCGAAAATAGATCTTCGTCTCGCCTAAAGGTTAGACTACACTGGAGAAATTTCCTCAACGTTCGAGCGGACGCTCGGCACTCTTGTCATCATAATATGTACTTAATACACCGAGTATGCATTTACAAATAAAAAATAATTGTATCTGCGTCCTCGTACATTTATCATTTGACGATATATTATGCCTATAAGCTCCATGGACAAAGTAAACCAGACTAATCATTTTCAGATAATATTGTTATGATAGGAATAAATGTTTTGGTTCATCCTACCTTAAGCCAAAGACATCTTCAAAGACAATCTCATTTATATTAATATGAAGCCGACGTTTACTGCTACAGTTAGTTCATCAAAGCATCCTCTAGGAATTGAAACGGGAATTGAAAGGTCTCGTAAAAGCGTCATCTCAAAACAAATAACTAAATAATGAAAGCCTGAGACACAAAGTCGTTAAAAAATAAAAGTTTGCGAGTTCACTCGCTCAGAAACAAAAACATTTTTACTGCTCCATTTGTCAGCTGTCATAGTTTTGTATCAAATATAATAGCTGTTTATTTACACACGAACTTTATTTCGAATGAAATCATAATAAATTAAACAGCTCATTAATATACAGAAAAAAATATTACGTAACCGAAAACAGCTGAATAGACTTTAAAAAAATTAGTGCAATTTATTTTTGGCAAAAACCTAATTTGCAGATGCCATTGTTAACAAAATTAATTAATTTAGTGGCAATGTGTCCCTATCTAACAAAAGGCGAATATTAATAGTCGTGTGAAATACTTCAGCTGCCATCGTTTATTAAATCATGCTATATTATAAGCAGACTTTAAAAACAAAAGCAAGGAGACATTATAAATACTTAAATTGTTTACTTTTTGTTCAATAATTTTGATGATTTCATAAGGTTTGGGTTGACAAGTATTTTATAATCAAAGGACTCTCCTAAGTTTTACACAGATTAAATTTAGTAAGTTTCTGACATAATATTTGAATCATTGGTTTGTTCCCATAAGATAGTCCTATTGAAAGTCCCTTTAGCCTTCGGTGATTCACAGTTTTGGAACTATGATAACCATTAATATTTATCAGCTCGAAGCAAAGGCAACGTCAGATCCTCATTACGGTAAGTTAGGTAGGCATAATTTGGTATAATTGAGGGGGGTATAAATAAATAAATAATAATGTACTGAATATTAAACTTAACACATAGTCGCCAACATAAACTTATCGTCTTCAATGTGACCCCAGTAATCTGGGAGTAAGAGGATTTACGCTCTGAAGTGTATAAAACGTAGTTCCGGTAACGCTCGGTTTTCGAAAAACCATTTAAAACGAATTGTTTTCAAGCAGAACACCTTTTACTTAATCGTGAAAAAATCTGAATTTACTGAAAAATCTGAATGACTCGGACTATCTGTTGCAGCATATTATTTGACCTAATATTAGAGCAGCAAATATTCAAAAAGGTATTTCAAAATTAAAGAATCAGCCAGATCTTTAAAATCAACTATTTTGTAATCCTTGTTAGCTGTAATTGTAATTTGGCCTACCTACATCATTTGGCAAAATCCATATTATACTTTGGCAGGCCAAATTCACACGCATAATACAGAATATACACAGAAATACATAATACAAACGTCATTGCGCTCGAGTCTGCACCTGAATGTAACTGAAAGCACTCGCTAATGGGCTTAATTAATACGATCTAGAAATTCTATGAACTTGTATTCAATTAATAAAAAAGACTATTACGGCTACCGAAAATGTATCTACTTGTGTATTTTAAAAATACTGTTATTTAAAATCCTTAGACATCACACAAGGCACCAGTTGTCATAGAAAAAATGAATCCAGTAAAACCTAAAAAAATAAATACATCTGCAGTAATTATGCATGCTTAATATTCGCAAAAACAAAATGGGAAAAGTTGAATTCTCCATGAGAGAAAAGGCCTTATTCCCTGCAGAATTCAGACACGAAGGCATATGGAGTCGCTCACGGAATTTATATTTACGTTAACCCTTTCAGTGCACGATGAATACTACATATATTCCGTTTCGTTTCCACACAAACAACCTGGATGCTTCTGTTTCAGGCAGTCGGGCGTTAGCCGCTGCGACGTGAGGACTATGCAGCTCTGACTTCCGATCACCGTCGAAATTATCGTAAAACTTATATTTGAGAAGAAATTGACGAAATTTTGTACAGATATTCAAAATCTGGTTACTTTTTTATTTGACCTATTTTTTGAGGCATTTTGCCGTTAAGAGACACATTACTATCTAGATTTATTTTCAAAAATGTTACCAATGACAGAAATTATTATCACGCCATTTCTGACATTGCTAACTAAAAGCTTTTCGGCATTCTACTGGCCTTCTTCCAGATGGCAACTAAAAAATAAAGGTAATATTTTTCCTTATTCATACTGATTCGAAAAAACCTAATTTTCTGGTACCTATCCTAGTTCAATTGTTTCTCATTGAAACTATAACGTAGTGCAATTTATTAACAACACCCATGGTTATCCTAGATAAGGTTTCAGTCCTAACAAGCTCCAGCTAATTGCAACTGTAAACCCGTTAGGGACACACCGTGTACATATGCTGCAATCCCTGATTGCGTTTTAGGTTTCTTTGGGGTTTGCCCGTAAATTATACGTGATGCAGGGCACAAACCAATTAGCTGGTATAGTGTAGGTAGTAGGTGCAACACATTTTAGCCGCCTCTGTAGCCGATACGCATTTGCGTGTGTTGTGTTATCATCATGTTTCATGTTTAACAGTTTTCAAATAATTATTTAAGGCGTAGTTGGTTTCACGAAACTATTTGGTAGTATCTAAGTAAGCCCAAAATAACCAGCAATCATTCTTAGATATCCATTGATCAGTCTTTGCTGTAACGAAACTTGATAGACTAGATAACTAATCAGGCTAATGAATCTCCAAATATTCCTGTTACTATCTCTGGATGGCAGAAGTTTGGCATGGACCCGACAATATCAGACAAAGCTGGCCTGCTATTACGTAATACCGAGAGCCAGATCGAACTAACTCCTTACAAACAGCTGCTTTGCCTTTGGCTCTGAGATGACCGGATCTATCAGATATTCGTTTCTATCCCCAATATGAATTTCAATGTTATACTTAGTTCTAAGTTTGGTATTTGGATTTCGAATTCGTATTATATTTGGGTAGATGTCTTTTCATAGCCGTGACATTTTGACATTTCAAGCTTTTAATTAAAGTTTGTAGTGAACTCAAAGACAAACATAGTAATGAGATTTTAAAGTTCAAGGGGTGAGAACTTTACTTATGCTTTATATAGATAAGTCTTGTTATTTCCTTAGAATGTTGAGATAGTTGCCTTTAAGTCAACAGAAAAAAAATGACTTTAAAATTATTGGGCAATCGACTCTACACCACAGCACCCAGGTTAAGAATAAAGACAAAGCAGCCATATACGCCGAAAAATGTAACCTAAAAATAAAATTGTTCGAAACATGTCCTAAAATGTTTGTAACATGACGAGAAAATCCAGAAATGGCACATTCAAGTGAAAGCTGTCAACAAGCAATATGAACAAAATAGAGATGGGAAAATTGAAAGCTTTCGTTTCATAAAGCTGTTCCAAGTACAAAAGGATCGATACATAACACGGGCAGCACTCGAAAGATCAGGTGATAGTTCGAAACAAGTGAGTAAACACCTGCGGCCCGACGACCCTTTGTTAAACCAAGTCGGCGAAAATTAAATGCAGCGTCAGCTTGAAATTCCCAATATTATTTTAAAGCCGAGTATCGAACATTTTAAATTCTCATTTTCGTTGACGGTACAAAAAGTTTCGTCCACTTCTATAAAGTGGTTTCGAATTTTCTCTCCGCTGAACGGGGCAAGCTATCTTGCTTGGACCTGTCGGCACGCCTTACTGGTTAGAGCATTAGAGCACGAATGTAAGAGCATTGCAAATCAAACTAACGTACTTAAAAATAGGTAAAGAAAATGGAGTGGTTACAACGAAAGTCAGGAGACATTATCACAGGCGTTCGCAAGTGACACCGCATGTATACCGGTTAGGCTGGGCTCAAACAATGGTATCTACCCCCAGCCCTACATAGCCTACTGAATTTTGGCGTAGTCCTGGCACTGCGCCAGCCTGCCTTGCTGTACGGAATAAGTTTAGAGCTCGTTAGTAAGTGCAAGATCAATTTCTTCATTCATAATGTTATTACTGTGTCGCCGGTCTTTAATTATGTGTCTAGTTCTTTATTACTTGATTGGATATATTTGATTAGAAGTCACGATCAAGTCTATAAAGCGCCGAGACGTTTCAATAGGTGGTCTGAATTTAAATTTATATTAGCACGAGGGCAAAATAAATTATTTTATACTCTCTATAGATCAATTACCATATATTGATTATTTTTTTAGTATTGGCAGCACTTTGACACGAACAGAGAAAAATTTTTAAATCGGTGACGAGTGTAACGTAAATGAAATGAATTATGCTGTACCGAGAAGATATAAAGATTGGTCTTAAAAGCCTCTTACTGCACTGCCCAGTGCCAATGCAATTAGTGGTTAGTTATGGAATGAAGGGCGTGGCGATCACGGCTAAACGCTTTTACGAGCACTAACGGTATTCATGAATATTTAATGGCCTGGATGAAAAAAGCCTACAAAATAAACGTCATATGATCTAGAAATTGAGTGGAGTATCGAATACGGCCCGTACGAAGCAGTTTAAGTTATAGTTTCATAGATAACACTTTAGCGGGCCAAATTTGACACTCCACCGCTTTGCGATCATAAAGCAGAAAACACAATATTTCGGAACGTGAATGGTTTGTCTGGTTTTTAATAAAAGGCCTAAAGAATGAATGCGTTTTGGAAGACTGCAGTAATTACGGAAAATTTGTGTCTTTTGAAAGTTGCTTTTAATTGCTAGTAGAGGTCGTACTTCGAGGTCTGAATAATCATTGTAAAGGAACATTTTCATAATCACTACACTTCGCGAAGCACACAGACGGATGCTTGTAAAACGACGCTTTGATTCACGTCACGAGGGGATAGGACTACCTATTTTCCGCTAGACTAATTACGGTGTAATCTCTGATTACCTACTAAACATAAAACTAAAAACCAGTCATGTGCGAGTCGACTCGTGATGCTGTGGGTTCAGTATCAATAAACAGATTGGATAAAAAGAAATCACTTAGTCCGAAATCAAATTTATGAGCGTACCAATTTATTTTTTTAACTGCAGTAGAAAAACACTTCAGCAAAAACTTTAATTGTCTATCATGAGATACAGTCTAATGACAAACGAATGGATAGACGGCCTCGCCCAGCCTCGGAAAGAAGCTTCACGTTGAAAAGCCTTGAAAGTTACCGCACATGTAAATGCACAAAACTGTCATACTTTGTTTCAGTTTAAACATGATATATTACGGCTATAAAAGGTAATAAACAGAGAAAACAAATCGAACAAATCTTTCCTTTGTGCATATGAAAAGAAAATAGACAATTCAAGAAATGACAGTTGCAAGGAGAATCACAAAGAGGTTTACATCCAAAGCGGTTTGCATATTTCTTATATCAGACTTGTTGGATGCAATGAAGTTTGCCGTTAGACCTTTCATTTATGAAACAAGCAATGCATGTGACAGTAAGTAAAAGATGTTTGGATTTATAAGATCTTGAGGAAATGGAAGACGGAATACAATTTATTTTTCTTCTGGATGTGAATCAACTATTTCCTTCTCAAAATGTTATCGACGCATAAGGCGACGGATGCAGTTACGGACAAGGGGTACCGCGGCGTGTGCTATTACCGTTTCATTTAACTTCGAACCGTTTGTTATAAAAGCATCCGAGTAATTGAAGGGCCGTTACAAAATTCGACCGGCCACGAAATTAAACGCTTTGCTTACTTAGAGATTTCAAAGTTTATTTTTAGTTAGCAACGATGCTACTTACTGTTAGTAGAGAGTACTACAAATGCAATCTTACTTGTTTAAAACATTTAGTTAAGATAAATGCAATGATAAGTTGCTAGAAATTCGAAAAACAATTATCATGGTATTTTACCAGATGTTCAGTCATAAAAGCTGGCCAAGTGCGAGTTAGACTCGCTTGTGAATGGTTCCAAACAATCTATAAACTGAAATACATCACGTATGAATATTTCAACTGTCTACTATCACCGTTTATGAGTCTGATGAAAGACTGATAGACAACGTCTTTACAGAGGTTCCGTTTTATAATGAAAATTGATTTTAATAATGTCATATTCAATGTGTCCAAAAATGTGTTAAAAAATTGTTTCCTAAATCTATTTCAAATGTAAAGTGAAAATAGATATTCCAGTTTCAATAAAATCAATCTAGCAAATTGCTTACACGAAAAGAATATCATAGGCATACGTTCTATCATTGTGAATGATTTAAAAAACAACGCGCGTCATGGATATTGAGGAAAAACATAACACACTGCCATTTATATGGTAACAAGGGATCTGCAAGTATAGCGGAAATTACATAACCGTATCGCCGGTACAAATCTTAATGAAATGAATGAAATCCTAAAACATTTATATGTCGCTGTCTGAACATTGTAATGTTATTCAGCCTATACATATACCTCACAGCTGGGCAAAGCGTCTTAATTTACAGAAGATTTGAGCATTGTTGATAGTCAAGGTTCCTTACTATGTTTTTCTTCTGCGATTCTCAGTGGTTACTTAAGTAGTGCATATGATTTTGAAGAAGTCGTATTGTATATTGGTACTAAATTGCGTTTGGATAAAATCTGCACCTCCTTCATGAAACCGAAATGCTGCCACGACGTTCAGATATGTATGAAATTGTTTTAGATTATTATATGAAGGATTAAGGTTTTGTGACTACTGAATAATTTCGTCTCTAGTAAATTATCACTTGAAGCCTCTTCCTTACGACTTGACAGAGATCCAATATCCTTACAATCCTCTGACAGTTTCATACTGGTAATCTGAGACTAAGTCAGCTTATTGGCATATATTGGCGACTAGCGTAGCCTTCCGTTCGAAGAGCGCGTATATCAAGCGTAATTACAGTTTTTGGTATTTACTAGATAAAGAAAAAGAAGGTGATTTATTTAACCTAAAGATATATGTTTACGTATTACGCAAAACAGCATAAGATTTTAACCTTCATTTTCAATTTAATAACTTAGTAATAATCGGCTCGGGTCTACAAAATGATACGGCGACGTAAACAACGTCGCTTATGTTTTGATAGGACTACTTAAAATAATTAGAGTTGTATTCTAAACATAAACGAAATATATAATGGTTGACAACAACCAAGATTTTTTGTAATAGAAACATTCAAGTTTGTACAAAGCATTGTTTTAAATAGTCACGGAGTCAGTTACATCCACTTAGTAACAATAGTGTGAGGGCAAAACGCGACAACATGTGGGCAGAACAAAGCGGACTCCGCCTGCAGCGTGATATCATAGATGCAAAGAAGACCTAATTTAAAAGCGCACCGACACCGTTCAGAAGCTGTAACCAGCTTATCTACACAAATACGCAAAGGGACACAACATCCGCCATTTGCAAAGTGCGCAGTCGCTGCAGTCGTTAAAACCACAAAGGCGACCCCTGATAACGACCCGTCATTCAATTCTCTCCTTTATGCCTAGGTTATTAAGGTTCACGAGGGCGGGATTACACGGACGATGCTCGTTGTTATTGCGTAGGAGGATCGTGGGCGACCACGAAGTGAATTCAAGTTACGAAAAATTACAAAACCTTGATTAAGTTAAGTTTAATTAAGACTTACACTAGTGACTCAACAGAGGCACGATTATTATGTTTTAATTTTACAAGTCGTAAATTTCGATAAACAAACACACGCAGAAAACCTTCCTTTTTACTCTACTCTCATTCATTCTCATCTCATAACTTACCAGCAGAAATAAATTGCTTTAAAAATAATAACGCAGTGACGGCAAACAAATCTCAATCCAATAAGAAATGTTATTTTACACGAAATGAAATACAGCGGTACTACGGTCGCTGCCATAAAATAACTTGTTTCTTTATTTGCAACATAACACATCCATTATAATAATAACTTAATTTGCAAAAGTGAAGGTAGTGTTTCATGTCTGAGAGAAAACTCCAGAGATATTGTGTAGGATAAACTTGAGGTATTGAAGAAATAAAAGTGGGGTGAATATACCGCATAGATAAATAGATGACTATTTTATCGTGAGCTCTTAAAGAATGTTTATGCTGCAAAAATAATTCGACCAAACGTACGGCAGTTATTCAGCATTTCCTGAATTGCATTGTTTTAAATGGAGGCCAATCTTGTGGTACACTGCATGCCGTAGTGACATACCCAACCATGAAATTGTCACTCGTTTTGTAGAGCACTTGTGTACTGTACCCGACGCAGGCACTATTAATATTAATATTTAATCCGTCCTGCAGGGTTATGGTTCAAATAACAGGATAAATTGAAGCGAATAAAAAATAATGGTTCAGTAATTTTAGTTGCTTAATTACAAGTGTACCTACTTACACTACAACCAACTCACTTCACTAGAAAGTACTTAATTCGTCATTTACCAAGAGCTTGTTTAAAAAATGCCAGTTTTCCAGAAATTAATTTCACTCCTATTTTACCTAGAAAATAAGAGTCATTTTTGTTCCGTGTTTTGAATGGGCGGTTGACCTTGCATCTTGCCTATTTCCGGGTGAAACAAAAACAATTGTTCTTGCACAATTGTTCTGAGTGTGCTATTTTCCAACTAGAGTCTACCGCTAAGTGTTACTAGTTCCACTAGTCTTAATTGGTAGCAGTGAAACTAAACGACGGACTAAGTTTACATTTCCGACGGGCAAATTGAGTCACTAACGATTTTATTTTATATTTTATAGCTTCATGGTTTTGGTAGGTAAGTATACAGTGGTACACGTAAACCAACGCTGATATTATATTTCTATAGATATCTTAATTATTATTTAAAACTCTTTTTTTTCTATCTGATCACATTCAACAAATACCATACTTCTAACAACTATCTACTTAAGCCATTATACAAGTTAAGTAACCCACATATATCCCACAGTTGGCCATAAATTCATATATCTCTACCGCTTAAATACATCACGTTTTATTCGAACGTACAATCACGAATTAATGAAACATATTACTGTAACGAAATTTATTTGGGCATTGAAAATCTGGGAATACATTTATCCCTAAAACAGGAGGACATTTGGCCGTAGGAACAATCGGGAGATAAAATTGTCGACACCCCTCTGAAACTTGCCGTTTATATGTTAATTCAGAACGGTTTATTGTTTTCCCGGCATCACCGCGTAAAATAAAATGAGGGTCGTGCGGGTCTTGTGATTTTACAGAGACGTATCGATTTGGGACCCAATTAAAATATTATAATTATATTACGAGTCCGTTCAATGATTATGTTACAGTTCAGTACAAATATATCTGTACCTTAATTAGAGATTATTTCGTTACAATCATGTTCGCTCCAGTGTAGAGTCACTATTTTAAAGTATTTATTGATTAAAACTAAAAAACTTTCTTATAACATCTCTATGGCTCTAGTATACCAGTCAGTTAAGGAAAGAGTAAAGGAACTGTAACTATATGCTCGTACGAGGTCGGTACATTTAAAATCTTCTTTAATGAAAATAACTGAACATTAAACACCTTTTATCCCATTACTTATAAAAGCTGGCAGTAATCTATAATAATTCCTCATGATATCTTGTTTTTCAATATGTTACTTTAAAAAACAGAGGATTATCCAGACGTTGCTACAACACGTAAGCCTGGCTCTTAAAATAGCTAGCTTTAAAATGACGTCGACAAAGAAGAAAAAAGAATCGTCCGACGAAGTTAATGAAAACAATAATACAGCGGAGATTTAAAATTTCAACTTCTGGACAATTTATTTTGGTTTATGTTTTATTTGTCGAAACACGGCGACTGTCGTTCATCCGTATTAAGAGAGTATTATACCCGGCCGGAGCCTTTGTGGGGTTCAAGCCTTAGAGATTAAACTCTCCTCAATTTTATTTGCTGCCACTATCCCGTAAAAGCATTATTGTCATTCTTAAATTGTTATTCCTTTTGAGAGTTCCATTTCATTATTCTAATGAATTGCAACTCATCTTGCACGAGATGTTTGTTTCTATTCATTTTAGCAAATGCATTTATTTAATTGTTTCTGTTCTATTTTCGCTTTATACTTGCTATATTGACTTTTCTGTATTGCGAACATAATTCTCTTAATTGAATGATATTTTTCTATTTGTAAATACTCTTATATAAAATCTAAAAGGTTGAACGAAACAAGTAACATTACAAGGCCATAAATATAAAGAGCTTTACAACATAGAAGAGCAAAACTTTACAAAACTCTCAAACCCGTTAGGAATGTTTAATTGTAATTAGCGAAAAAGGTTTCTCGGCTGAGTCTTGCCGTTGGCTTACCAAATACAAGATGATACTGTAGGGTAGAAGTAATTATGATATAACTGTCAAACTCGCTCCCCTTTGGGTTTGACTATTTGTGGTATTCACATAGTTTCGAGAATGGCAATACCATGCCATGGGGGTTAAGATTATCCCTCTAAGAATCGTTGTTACTAAAACCGATATTTTTTACTAAGCCTAACATTTGAATTTGCGGTTACCAGTCCAAGTCGAAACTTGTATTAAAAAGCAGTTTATATTTTTTAATTGAAATGAAGTCATAGAGGAACTCATCTTCCATACAAAAGACCATTGAGTATGTTCTTCTTGCGTTTGCAGATCATCAATACATAACTCATAGTTAAACATTTTAAATCGCTGCGATTTTCCAGTTGGTTTTCATTTCCCGATAACGTTCATTGAATAGAGGTCAGAAACGAAATGTAGAGAACACGATAAACTCCGATTTATGTTTGCTTCGTATTCTGGAAATAGGATTTCGCTTATTTCAGTTATATCAAAAACATTTCCGTGCACGCGGTATTCGCGAACATGCGAAATTAATTACGCAGGCATCTCGTCACGAGCTACGCACGTTCTAATATTCGTTAACCAATGCTTTATCTGTCTGCAATCAGGTGATGTTCATGTTGAATATTGCTTACAACATTGTTTCATTCTATCTATTCTGATAATATCATAAAGCAGGAGTAGGGCGTTAAAAAAGCTCCCGTGTGAATCATGCCTTATTAAGGCTATGAGATAATGCCATCACGCTATGATTAGTAAGAGCAGAACAGTAATGAAATACGTTTTAAAAATGGCGGAAGATGTGTGATCCGTTTTCCAAAATCGTTACCTACTTATATCTTCATAAGTACCCGGTCGAAGTCGCGCGAAAAAGCAAGCTAAAATATAAGACTAAATGTTAGAGATGGGTAATAAATAAAAGTTCTGAAAAGCTCTGCGTGTTGAAACTATCCTCATATAAGCCTTTAACACGAGCCGTGTTTCTTCATGATGGTATCTCGTAAATAAAAAGAAATAAGACTAATACGACCTTTAAAGTTACCTTAATGAAAATCCGCTTCCCATGCTTTTACAGTAAAACATCTTTTAAAAGATCGTAATAACCGTCAGAGGCTGTAATAAAAAAGTATTAAAATTGATATAAAATAATGAGTGTTACATCGGTGTGTGGAGGTTTCTCGTGTACTCACGGCAACAACGCTGACTTTTATAACGGCGGAAATGATAACGCCATCGCAAAATATTAAACCTGACGATGCTTTACTTATGTCAATGGTGTCATTTATGTATTTAACATCCAACGAATAAAGGAATTAGATAATTTTATGTCATGTGTCATAATGTTTTTAAACAATGACGCGAAAGGAGGGTGTTTTCTATGGTATTCTATTGTTTATTATTATATTTTTAGCTATTCTTTTTAGACATATTCTGCCAAAAGCGGTACCACAATTTTAAGATCATAAGTTAGGGATTTTTCTTTAATGTTTAAATTTCACTTAGTAGATAGATTAAATTAGTAATACAAAATATGTAACAAAAAAAAAGACCTTTTAATAGTGTTCCAAGCAAATAAGTGTAATCAAAGAGAAATATGTGATGTACATGTTACAATGTAAGAACATATCATTATAATACACTCATAATAACCCAAGCGACTTTGTCTCATGAACAAATTTACCCGACGACCACAATAATTAAAATAATACCTGCGTCATCAAAAAGACATGTTACGTACTTCTTGTTAAACCTGAATACTGCTAAATAATAATGTTCAACAGAGTGTAAGAGCAATAAGAATAAAAAGAATAATAGATCAAAATCTATCACACCCAATTTTATCGAAGTCGGTCTAGCCGTTTTTATAAATGCATATTGCATTGTCATCGGGTTTGAAGATAGCCTGAATATTTCAGCCTGCTAGCTTATAGTTGCGTGCCTTAATTTTTTGCAAAAATCCAACCGTAACGACGAACAAACAAACAAGAAAAGTGAGTGTTTAAAAACGTGTTAAAATACCTCTGATTATTCCCTAAATCCATGGTACTTAATGGAAGTTTTTTTACGGTTCTGAACTGTAATCAAAGCGATGAATGATAGCAAGTTTCAACCATAGCTCAATAACGTACGTATTTCACATGCCCTTGCCAATAATTTCTCACTGAAACACTTATTGTTGCTTGTAATGAAGGTTTATTTAAAACATCCATGATAAAGATAACGTTTACTCTGTGGTTTTCAGTATCCAAATAATAAATCGGTACCCTTTTACTAAGGCGCGGAGCCTTGTTTGTTTGTGTTTCTGTCTGTCTGGCACCAGGATGCAAACTGTAATAGCTAGACAGTTGAAAATTTCACAGTTGATATATTTCTTTTACTGCTATAATAAAAGTAAAAATTGAGGTTAAGCTACTGCTGGTACAGTAGTCAATCTGATGGGTGATAATTATTTAAACTAATTTGTTTTATATTTCGCTTATTTTTCTTACTCTTTAGTCTTAAGGGTGAACTGATTCAACGAACCGTTCCTGTAAAATGCTACACAATCGTTTTTCATTTTCTCAGCTTTTATATTTGTTTATATAGTGTTGGTAGTTAACTTCAAAACAACGGAGAGTTTATAAGACACCTGCGTTCGTGCCCTAGTGCCACGTATAATGAAAGTGGCCACAATGTTATAGTTCAACTTTGGCGCACATTTATTACTTTGTCGTCTAGAATACACAAAAAGATGAAAACAAAGAGAAAAATACGTTCGGCCATTTTATAGCCCCTTAAAATACGAGTCATGCTCGTTTTGTTTTA
This sequence comes from Trichoplusia ni, assembly GCF_003590095.1. Classification (NCBI taxonomy): domain Eukaryota; kingdom Metazoa; phylum Arthropoda; class Insecta; order Lepidoptera; family Noctuidae; genus Trichoplusia; species Trichoplusia ni. The sequence continues at coordinate 2,300,852 of NC_039482.1, read as the reverse complement.
TTGTTAAGCATGGTGTCATCTTAAGGCCAATTGTTCAGTCTGTTAGTTCCTAAAAATACGTAAAATTTCAAAAATAATGATTCTTTTAAACATGGTACTTAAAATATAAGCAAAAGAAAAGTATCTTGCTTTCGTCGAGACCGAACGAAGCGGAGACGCTTGTCGACATTTCCAAGGTGTCCATTTCTTCGAAGAAATTTTAAAATCTTATTTTAAAATAATGGCTTGAAAATGTTTAAAGTTTAATCCATAAATTTTAAGTTTCCTTTTTTAATAAGATATCATATTTGAGGTTGAATTTGTAAAAAATATTCGAGTAAAACTGTTTTCTAGTTTTAAAAGATCATATAATATTTTATATGAATTTCGCTAACTCTCAAACTAACGTGTTGCATGATTACATTAAATTACGTAAACTTTAATTAAATCTTTAAAGACTTAACGTTAAGGGAATAATTATATTTCATTTGAAGTCCGAAAATATTGTATTTCTTGCGTATTTGGTTAAGCACATGTCATCTTCATACTTCGTTAATTTAAAGCATTCAAGATGGTCAGAAAAAATAATGGTCGTAAAAGTAATGAATCCTGGTGACAAACTTAGTAATCTAGCGTGGGCTCGTAAACCGTGAAGTTTCTCCGCCGGCCCACTCACAACTTTTGATAATTCTGAGGCTACGTCAACACATCAGTGACGTCAGCAGAACAAGCTGCCATAATGGAATACCTTCGCTAATGAATAACGAGCAACAGTACTCTGTGCGACGCGCATCGTATGACATTTCATGTCAGTTTAAATTAATACGTTTTAGTTTTGGAGATTTATAATTCATGCACGGTAGACAAATAAACATTATTTTGCAAAAATAACAGATTATCCATATTTAGCCTTAAGGTGAGCAAAAGTGTCTGCACAAAGCAAATTAAAGCATACTAGTAAAAACAAACAAAAAAAATGTACATAAAAGCAATCATTATTTTTAAATATTATTTTTATAACATCGATATTATTAACTATAGAAGCATTAAACAAAAACCGTTGAAATATCGGTTATATGCAAGACGTAGTGGTATTTTAAATAATGTAACATTAAATTTTCTTTTCGTTTAAAGCTAAACAATTTTCCTTCAAAATAAAGTTTAATGTCACCCGCGTCGCCACCAACGCATAGTTTTCGCACCCGCAGGGACACTGTTAGTATATTTTCGGTCAATTTACGGTAATGTTTTCTATAGAAACGCCACTTTTGTTGTTAGGCTTTCGGTTGAGCAGCTGACGCTTCACTTGCCGGTCTGGGGCAAGAAATGCCTACTAGGGTTGAATTACGAGAACAACAATCCCGCAAACAATTTACCGCGTCACGTGCTAACGTATTTACGAAGGGAAATTTCTAATAACCGACGAAACTAATGAACATTTTTGATAATAAATAGCGGGATAGGGGATTGTAAAATGGGGGCTACTGTACCTGTAATAGGGGTCGCACTCCGTAATCTTCTTATCGAGAGTTAGCCAGACGCAGTGATATCGTACACACAACGTACCTGCCTCATTCGTCAGCAGAATCACAATACGTCGCACTGACGAAGTCATTACTCTCGCGTTACTCGGTTCAAATCATATTACGTTCATACATCTGACTATAATAAAGACAAAATGAACATTGAGAAAGACGCCCACATAAATGAAGCCGAATTTTTTCTCGTAAATGTAATTTCTCGCAAACGTATCTGATGTTTTACCCTAAGAATATAATTCACTTTTCGAAATTCGTGCTACATAGTTCTGCAACAGAATAATATGGACGTTCCGCTTTCGAAATCAGTATTTAGAATACAATTTTCAATTAATATACAATGTTTCGTTTCAATACAGGTATGAAAGTAATTTCTGATCGGAGTATGAATTCCAATAAATCTGAACCGATTGTTGATTTTTTCATTTAAAATCGCAGTGTGTAATTTGAGTCGATACTCATGCGAGCATAATAAGCGTACTGTAAGTAAAGAATTAAAAATAAAGAGCAAATATACTCCCACGTTCAGTTCTTCATATTTCTAGAATGTCACAGAAAAGCTTTATATTAAAAGCAATGAATATTGGTTCAGTTGCATGTAAATGTCAGGAATTAAACGTATTTCAAAAGATTTTTCTTTCGGAAGTACCGGTAATTTCCAGTGAGATATTAAGTATGCATTAATTACAGATCACTGGTTCGCTCATTTAGAAAAAGTGAAGTGGAAAAAATAAAAAATTTAGATTGATAATAAATTATTGAATAAGTCTTAAAATTTGCAATTATTCATTGATGCAGAAAATTTTTATAACGAGGAATAAGCTTTGTTTTTTTATACCTTATTCACGCTGGGTTGGTTTGTTTTTACCTGTTTTTTATTAAATAAATATCACATTTTTTTAATAGTATAATGTAGACATCGTCGATGGACTACTATCAAGTGTGTTAAGGCGTTTTTTTCAACCATAAGAACATTCATTTCACGGTAATGGTGGCTAAAGCCAGGATTCACTCAAGGGTTCTTAGACCATTATAATATTGTTACTTATTGGCTTAATATAAATAAATTACGTTTAAATTGAAATTCTCTCCACTAATCTCGGCAGAACTTTAAGGGGAGCAAATCCCAAACTTATAACTAGAAACCGACGTTCTTTATCTGCGTCGACGCACGCGTCAAACGTTTCACCCGGGATTTTGGATATCTGTCCATATGAGAACAGTTCTCTTTGACTTACTCAAACTTATAACACTTCCTGTCGCAAACTTTGTGACGAGTTCAATCGTATGTTGTGAAGACGTAATGAACACGTGTGATCTATGCCTTTACTATGTTCTGGTAGAGCAAGATTATTCTTAATGTTGGAATGAGACAGCGCACTATGTTTTTCATTGCGGCCTCTCGCTCTGGCAACGACAGCAGTCTTGTATTGAAAGCTCATAGTAGGCACGCTCAACAGAAGGAACTAGTTTTCTCAAATGGAAACTAATAGTTCACGCTCCGTTATTTCTCTTCTAAGTGAGTCTTTATTGTTTCCGATAGAAAATGGTTGTCTCATGTAAAAGCTGGCCAACCATTATTTTCACATAAACTGGTTTACAGTGATCGATGGGAGTGTAAATAAAATGACTAACAAAATTCTACATATTTTTTTATCGTACATAAACATTAAATATTGTATTTATTGAATACTCATATAATGTCATCAAAGATACCGCTACAATTAATCCGGATACGCGTGAAACTGTCACTATGTTACGATCAGTTAGCTCCGAAACTGTTACAAAAGATATTGACTCTGGCCGAGGCGTCGAAGATCACCCAATACTTAACCGAAGTCATCGATCACTCTCAAATCCCAGTAATTCGGCGACAAAAGAAACATGCCCAATGTTCACAATAAATGCACAAAAATTACTTCTTTTCGTGCCACGGTTTAGGGCATTTTGTTACACCGCATTTATGTAAACAAGGGTGTAATTTGGGGCGAATTTATTAGTCCAAGCAAATAAGAAAGGGCAACTCTGTCGTAATGTAGCACTGCAAACGATTTGCTTAGTCGAGTCTACTATTGTGACTGGAAACGACACTGCTTTAATTGAAAGCTATCACGTGTTTTCTTGTTGCAATAATTGCACATTCTATTTCAAATATGGCCTAACGGACCTTTATAAATTTAGCAATGACAATACAATATTTTCGATTGCCTATTTATAGATCTCAGCTTAAATAGCTTCGAATAAATCTCGACCTTATACTTGACCTTGACCGTCCCTTTTGTGTTAAAGTTGGTCAAAGTTAAGAATTCTTTTCGGAGATTGCGTAAGGAGGGGGGGCAGACCTGTTTCTGCTTAAATGTTAATAACACGGGCTAACGCTAGAAATCTCTTCATCAATCATCTGGTAGCAATGGATGTGTGGGTGACCGTAAGCCCCCACCTAAGCTACGTTTATGCTCGTCCAAAACCAAATGTGTTCTCTTTTATTGTTTTAGTTTTAATACTGTAAAGTTTAATTCAATGCATTCCGAAAGACGATTGCATTCTATAATTATAAAGTTGTATCATTTTGGTTAAGTGATTATATTTTGTAGTTATGCATCCTTAGCTATCAAACCTGTAAGGGAAATTTAGATTTATGGATATAAATAAGTACCCACTAAGTGGGCAAAAGTCCATAGTTATCAATCAACATTACAATCAACATAAAGAAAATTAAGATTGAACGTAACCAAAACATAGTTTCGACTAACAAATTACACCTGGGACTGACCAATCATTCGAATGGAAGTGGTCAAAATAAATCTCACTGTGTTATTATGGTAATATCACCATCAGTTAGTTTCTCAGGCCAACAACAACAAAAAATCCTTTTATTCAACGTTTTATTATTGCTATTTGTTTTTTCGCAATTTACTTTCATAACACTACAATTACTTAGCAAGGGAAAGTCCACCTGACGTCATATACATTGAGTGTAATACGCCAATCGATGCTATTGAATACTGCGAATTAACCTGGCGAAGACCAGTTAAAAATTCATTTCTTTTTTCTCTACTAATACAGCTTTTTACTGGCGAAGGTGTAAGTGGCCATTAAAACTAACAAAGGGTATCATTTCTACACAATTTGCAACAAAGAACTGTTTAAATTTATTCAACATTTATTATACCTTACTGTTATTTTACCCTATCAAGGTAAAGTATAATTTTCCAATATTTCCCCCAATAATGTTCACCAAACAAGGATAGATATCAATTACGCAATTACCATAACAGAAATCGACACGACAGCAAATACAGATATCTGTTTTTGCAATATTTCCAAACGTTGAAATAATTGCTGCTCGTACTGTCAAGCAATAACTTCAATGACAACCTCTTTTCACCTGCCAATAATTTTAGTATTCGAAGCTAAACAATTTAAGTACTCAATTGAAGAATTAGAAAGGAAATAAAGAATCTGACAATATGAAATCACGCGATTGTAAGTTAGGCCGTCACGAAATGTCGGTCGTGTTTAATGAGGCGTATTGTTTACGGCAATGCCCAGACAATAGTCTACACAGAAGAAGTAAACGGTACAGAAAAAATGTGTTTTGCGAACACAGTTTTATTTACAAATAGCCGTTGACTGAAAGAGGGCGGACAGTAACTGGCGGCGCCGTTGACATCTCACTGTCATAACTCACACAGAAATCCGTATAAAACCATTCCCACCCATTCTGTCACGAGCATGTTCAAGTTTCTCTATTTTCAGAACTACATCAAGCCAGGTTGCGGGTGGGATATGGGACAACAAGAAAAACAAAACACAGTTTCCTGAAAGTGATCGAATACCCTATGTTCTGGCAAGCTATATGAAAACAAACTGTTAATTTTCATCAAATAGATTGAGTTGGGGACGAAATTCTCTTTTTGTTATCGGATTTTTGAACGCTTTCCTATATAACGAGATTTGTATTCAAATATTGTCAAGTCTTAACTTAACATTCGCTTTTTTTAAAATTAACATTTGAAATATCTCTTGTGAATATCTGAATATCCTGTTTCACAAAACGCTTCACTTGTTTTCTTTACAATTTATCGTATTTAATAAAAATCTACAGAAAATGTGTATATAATTCGTAACCTATTTTAAAAGTTTAGCATAAGCGGTGTTTCCTCAGGGCTACATAGTATTTTTATCATACAACTTTGTTTGTCATAGCGCTGAACAATGTTTACCGCTTGCTCTTCTTTGTTAAAGTTGTTCTTTAATGTTTACGATAACTCTGCCACGTTAAAAACGGGTTGTCTAAGAGGCGTGGTAGGTCACAGGCAGAGGCTTGCCCCCGCTACAGCAGTTTAGGGTTGAGTTCTACCCAACATGTCTATTACCCCTATAATAACCCAGCCAACATAATCTCATAAAATTTTATGGCAGGTCATGAAGGGTAACATTTTTTATTTATTTAGATCTATGGCGGTGACGTTAGCCTGTTAAACAAAAAACAACTCTTTCCTGTTATACGTGTTTCCCTTCATTTATTTTTTCTCGAAGGTATTAAATTGCCTTATATTGAATTAACCTTTACCATAGTAGGTAATTATAAGTAAAAATCGGTTAATGACATTACTCGGTACGATACGTTATCTGTTAAAAATGTGTTGTAAGTAACTTTGATTCGAGTTAAATTGTTTGACATATAAGCAGAGGTATCTATACTTATTAAATATTGCATCATGATAAAATATAATGGGGTAGGTGCGTGCGGGGTATTTAGGGTTGTTGGGTTATCATAATTTTCATCATGATTCCCGGGCGTGCGAAGCCTCCACGCAGGTATTATCGACCTCTTACTCTCGGGTACGTACCTACCCACGTCTTCAAGCACAACGCCGGATTCCCGAAAATCAGAAAGTTCATCACTGTCTCATTTAATAACATCCTACAACAAAGTTGTAATTCTCTTTTAAAGAGATTTTTGGCAGGATCATCTGAACATTATGTCTGTCACATTTTCAATTTATTTTTCAACAAAGTTTATGTAAGTAATTACGACATTTTAAAAGTTTATTATGGTAGGTTACAGGGGCGAGCGGTGCCATTAGGGCAGAACCGTCAGGGACGGAGCTTCCGCAAAACGAACACATTTTTGTAGGTCTCATTACACTCAAGAGTCGCAGGTAACCAAAATTCTCTTTTGTTTGTACGAATGATAGAATAGATGATGAACATGAAAATTAACTACCCAGTGAAGCAAAACACGCACTAATTAGCTTTTAATAGGTGGACGCGTTCCTGTGTACTCTATAATTATTAGTGGGTGTGCTAGGGTGTATTAAATAGGCTTGCTTCTATTATTTGAAATGGTCCGTGTGAAGTGAATCAGTTTCGGAAATAGTGTTGCAAATGCGAGAGCCGCTGTTTTGCCGCACAGCACGAAAGTTGGCGAGCATGAAATTCGTGCACACGTTGAAAATTGTGTCAATTCCGTTCTTTGTATTTTACGCTGGGGCCAGACCCCTATAGTGTTCATTTACCCGGTTTTTAACGAGCTTTATTGGTGAAAATGGAAAAAGAAACCATTTTTGAATTACTGTGCCACAGTGCTGGCCACTTACATAATTACTTATGTTTGGATCGGTACAGGGACAGGCGATGCAATTTAAGTCTGACATTACGTTGTCTCGCGATTGAAAATCGGGCTTTATTTGTTCGATTAGACGTATCCACTTAGCATAAGTGCTTTTAGTTTAAAAATAAGTTTTAGGTAACCTACATAATGATTTAAGCTAATTTTCTTTCCTTTGTATGACATTATTAATTTGATTTTAAGAAGTAACATGAACTGTTTTTATGTCACCTGTATTCTAGCAAAGCTATCGCTTCTCAGACTCACAAGTTAGGTACTAGCCCTTAACCTTTCTGACGTAATCTCTACGATATCACCTTCTCATTTTAAAACACGTTTCGCATCCGTGCAATATGAGACTGGCAATCTTAGTGAACTGAGGTGAATGGAATCCTCCTTATACGACTTACAATAACACACATTTTAAACAAATAATACGCTTTAGACTCTTGGATGAATGGGTTTTCTATACACGGTAAAAGAGTACGGTAAATCGAAAGTCCCGGTCAGACCGAAAAGTTTGACGGTCGATCTATCGTGAGAATATCACCTAGTCAACTGTAAGAAACTGAGAAAGCGGATAATGTATTTTCTATAGCTGGTTACTTATGGAAATAGGCATTTATGTCGATGTAAATTCACTATTGTTTACCCAGTATCTCGTCAAGCTTTAGCTTACCTGAATACGTGTGTGGCATGCAGATTTCTAAACATCTTTAGACGTAGCAACAATTTGAATTTACCTTAGAGACTGGATTTGATTAGCGAACTAGCTGTGTATTAAATGCATAAACTTGATTTGAATAACAATGCATCTGCTACATAATTATGAAGCAGATTCAGAAATACAATTGAATTAATATTTCGTTCATTCGAATTGATAGGTTTCGGAAATTTACACGTACTTATCATTTCATCCCGATCCCGTTAATTATGATGAAGTTATTTTGATTTCGTCGGAATCATTTCGTCTGCAGCACCTATAAATTTCAAGTGGACCTTCAGTCGTAAATATCAATGAATGTGTTCATTAATTTAATGGTTCCTGTATAAACTGCCGGTTATTTGTCAGCCGCGGAATGGCAGAGTGATATTGATATTTCGTTTACGTTGAATCAAGCAATAACTTCTATTTAGGAGCCAATGTTATGACACTAGAAATACTCAAAGATAAGATCAGTAAATATTTGTAAAATAAAAATACTATAGACAAAAATGTATCATAATATGAACTTTTTCTTTTCATATTTCCTTTTTATTTTCTTGCCCAAAGGAAACCAGATTAAAAGATTTAAACTTTTAACAAGGTTGCGAGAAGCTCGTCTTTGTAGATGAAAGCGGTCCCTAATGACATATGCATTCAGAGTCACGTTAATCCTCGGTCTCAAGAAATACGTTGACACCGTTATTCCATTCATAAGACAGTAGCCATCTTGAAATATTTCGGCTTAATAAGACTTAAACTTTTGTAAAACATTCCAACAAACTGTATTCAAATTAAAAATATTATAATAACATTCACAATTTATTTTCGTTCTTATTTACTTTACTATTAGGTTTCTTTCGAGGTTGCAAACTTGGTCGTTTGTTACTATAAAAAAGGACATTATAATTGAGTCTTTTATTAAGAACTTCACTTGACTTTTTATGGTTTGGAATTGTGCCCAACAAATGGTCATAGTCTCCCGGCATTGACCTATTATTTAATGGCCCAGTTTGAAACAGGCACAACTGGTGTATAGTATATAACAAATTATAGACGGGTATTCCAGCATCGTGTTTCGCTATGTACATAGATAAGTTTGACTAGATTAGGTATTGACAAAATTGGTGAAATCCCACACATTTTGCATGGCGATGTTTCCCGTTCCACCGTAATCTCAAATCTTGTTTAGGCGGACACTGCTATGGTCTAATCACAAACGGTTCGCTCGGTATATCGAAAGCTGATTACTGAGAATAGTTACATACCATTTCATGTTTCACTGAATTGTGATTTTGAAACTCCAATAACGTAGTGTTAGCAATTAAACAGTACAACTACAGACATAAAAGGTAATATCAAATAAAACATGGAATTTTAAATCATTTTGAAAAAAGCATACTTACGCAGTCAGCGTCACAGGTTGCAAGGACTTACGAAAAGTTTCAAATAATACCTCAGAAAGATTTATTTCACACTTTACCAATAAAAATTGTATTTCTATTCCCCGATAAAATGTATGGTCAGCAACAGAAGTTGTTTAACGCTAACCGTTTTACAGACTGCCAGTGACTTGGCTTATATCGAAATCTGTTGTTTAATACTTATCAAAGCTTAAGGTTTGACCTATTTAGAAGCGAATAACAGAACGGCAACAAATCGATTACATGTGGACAGTTATTTAGAAAATCAGATTGTTCCGGACTTTTATTGCTGACTGTACGTAGAGTTGCAAGGCCGTCCATCTTATGCTTTCCGTTATTCTGTCTCCAGTATATTGGACGGCCTTATTCTACGGCCAGATGGGGCGTGATTTGTCGCCAACAACGCTACAGGGAAAATTAAAGGCTTCGAAATGACAAGCGTAACTAACAACTATGCAGCTAATAAGGTCTTCTTACTATTTCAAAATTGACACTTCATTCGTTTCGAAATTTTGGACATAATTGAAAACAACACGAAGATTAAATAGCACTAGGGTATTGCACGTAAGCTGCTGTAATCATGGCTGCAAACAACACATTTTGATTGCCTCCAAAATATTCGGGTACGTGTTCAAACAGTATTTTATCCAAGGTGTTCGGCCGTCCCTCATGTTTCGCCAGACAATGTAATCTCCGTGTTAGTGCAACCAAACACCACATCGGAAACTTGTTATAGTTCAATCAAGAATTAATGCGGCGAACATTATTCTCCACAAGCGCAAAGTGGGTATTCCATGAAAATAGAAGGTAAAGCACTCCTTTTAATATCTTTAAAAGTTAAAAGTAAGTATTACAAGTAAAGTTTGATTGAATCGTTTGTTACGCAAAAACGTCGGGACAAAAAAACGTGGACAAGTAGATAAAAGTTTACGAGGCCGAAAGTTTTCTCTTTTTCCAATTTGATGAACATTACTGGAGTAAGAAATGTTACAAATTATACTGAAATATGATTCAACCGTAATTTTGAAGTCTGCCAGAACATATCAAACGATCAGTATATTTATTCCTTTCTTTATTTAATACTCACGACTCTCATAATCGGGTATCAATACGGGTAGGCAATTACATCGCCGAACGATTTACGACACCGTATCATAAAATACAAAAACAGAGTATAAAATAGGGAGGTTCTATTAAAAGTGTCATTTGTTATACTTCCAGGACCCTTCCGCAAAGGATAACTGAAAAAAATGTTCACCGTGAAATATCCTTCCCTTTCGGAAAATTCACCCTAAATATCTTATGACTGTAGTTGACGAGCAAGTTGGGCGACGTGTATGGTGTAGCACCAGTGAGCCGTTCTCGATGCCCGGATGCATGATCCACCAAGACAATGGATTATGCAACAATAGGGTTACCAAACCCGTGTACTGAGAATCGATTCACTGGAAATCATATCGATCTCTCACACAGATTACCCAATCATGTCGATAGCTACAGATTCAGTGAACATTCAATCATAAATAATAACAACTAGACCCGTATAAATGCGGCTTTCAACTCTAGCCAAACAGCCGCAGTCGAGCTCAGTTAGACGTTGGAAGTTACTTCAATAACAAGTATTTGGCATTCGTCGGTAGACCTCACTTCGAAGGTGACAACGTTATACAAAAATCAACCTTCTGTCGATGAGATAAAGTCTCTAATGACGCAGAGAGTTCCAGGTGTGGTAATATGCAGGTATATAGCTGCAGATTTTAACGACACCTTAAAACTTCTCACCTTTGTTTTTAATATTTTTTAATATCGCTGACTTTTATTATGAGCAAGATTTAGATATAATTTTGCAGAACATAAAAACAGATTTTATTTGAGATTTGCATGTTACGCGTATTCTTGATTAAAACATAAGTATCGTCGCCGGCTGGCTTCGGAGCTGCCTCGACTTTGCATTTCAGCGGTTACTGAGCTCATAATACTGGACTATTGCCGTTGTGTAAGCAAGATAGCGCTACGTGAGTGTAGTGTGCTGTCTCGCTTTGACGTCTACTACACATATAGTTAGAGCGTCCTTCGTTTAAAATGAAGTTTCAAAAAGTGTTTGCTACTATTTTTCAAGTATGATATTTTTTATAGATTTATTTTAATTTACCAAAAGTGTTCAAAGTACAAAAAAAAATGTAAAGTTCAAAGAAATATATATATTGTTAACCATCTCAACTAATTTGATTGTTTGTGAAGTTGAATATTGCTCCTGTTATTTGCCGACATTAAAACCCGGATATTCGTATAAAGGATTATTTTCCTCACAATTACTTTTTATGATAAAAAAACCCGATTGGCTCTGTAATTATCTCGTTGGCTTACTCCACACGAAGTCGTTAAGACACGACGGTTTTTTCCTTAGTCTTTATACAGGCTTAGCAATATGGCCGTATAAAAAAAAAATGCCATTCGACCAGTGGCGTTTGAGAGCTATCGGGAATTCGGTTATTTATTAATCGATTTTTCCGGAATGGGGATGTATTTTTTGCGATCATATCCTGTAATTTCATTATTGTTGCGAAACTTTATATGCAGCATATGAAGGTATATATATGTTCACTTCAATAACCGATTTCATAACGCAATATAACGCATTACGGCGGCGCTTGGCATACGGCACTAGAGCTCTTCTTTTTCTCTTACTTTTTTTACCTTACAGCACTACCCGTATTGACCGGGGTAGAATGTATTGGTAGCCACCAGGGTTCAACCAGGAGAACAGGTTACTGAAGGTGGGTATCAGGGGAGATAGCATCAGTACTTATGATGGTGGTACCAGGATAGCAGAAAATAGAAGAACACAGAGTACAATAGGGTATAAAGAGTTAAATTATCACTAGTGTTGAAAACTTTTTCGCGGGTAAAGGTTAATGAACTGTTTATTTTTTAATTTTATTAATAAATGATGTTTTAAAATAAAGACGAACTAGTCTGATTTAAATAAAATACTTCACAGGAAGGGGTACATGCTCCCCCGAAGAATGATAGTTTGGTGCAATTTTAAAGTTTCCAAACAACACTTTAGCTTCGAACGATCATTAATAAATTGGCGGCCAAGAAAGTTGTGCCACCTGAAAACACTTAAGCAACAGTTAAGCTTCTATTATGAAGATTTAAAACTAGTCCCCAGTTACTTCTGGTTTATAGGAAGACGAACGTTAAAGAAAAATCTACATTTAAAACAACAATTCTAACTTATTTAATGACATAACAAAAATAGTCATCTCTCCAATCATCGTCCAGCCCATTCAAAGCTGCTCTAAGCCATTGCACCAGTTTAGCCTGCTACTATTATTTAGCATAATCTTTATATACATAGATAAATTACATGTCACATTGTTTGTCCGCGATGGACACCTAAACTAATTCCCGATTTCAATTAACTTCGCACACCTTTGATTTCAATTTAGTATCGCAATACTATTTTCCTACAAATTGTTCATCTATTACCTACCAATGACGCGGGCGTAGTTGCAAGCAGTTATACTATAAGATAGGAATTCACACATCCTTGACGTGTTCCGTTTAAAATGTCAGAGTGACAGCTTTCGAGTCGGTGAGCCTCGTCAGCTGTTTTTGACAGCTCGTTGACAGGGCTCATAGTCGGCGCTAGACAGCTACAGTTACCGATTTAGCGTCGCGCCTACTGTTAACGCTTTGATACACATTATAATTTGATTAATAGAAGGGTGTGTAACCTGTAATTGGAAAACGCTTTCGAAACAAGTTCATTTAGTATTCATAGAGAAATTGTAATTTTTGTAGGTAGGTATCAGAGTTTTACTATCAAGGACTAAAAACTAAACTTTAGTACAGATATTAAACATAAAATTTGTACATTATTTAAAATAGAATAGACAAAATAAATAAATGCACCTACTCACAATAACACGTTCCAAGCAAATTCAGCAAATTCACGATTGCAGCGCTACGGTACGTTTGATCATAAGAGTGCTACGGCGTAGGCGTATCGACTCCTACGAATCTACACTGTTATTTAACAAAATTCTTACATTGCATCTGGAAAAATAAGCTTTATTTATATAATATCTTTTACAATATTTGCATTTTACTAATATAAAGACGATATATTAACACTTTACATTATATTTTAAAAATACTGTTAGGAGTAAAAAAAAATTAAAATGTATTTGAAGACCGTTATAAAATTGGAATTACATTAATAAATACTAATATCGACTGTTTTTTTGTTAAGGTAAAGGCTGTATAGGTTTAAGTTTACAATACAGTTGGTCGTGTTTAATAGACGTCGAAAAGGCTTAAAACGAAGCTGTGTGTACCAGATACGACTCGCAAGCTGCTGCGGAGAACGAACGCCAGCAGAACTTGATACTTATTGCGAACAAGGCAGTGTTAAACGTAAAGTAATTTGCTAAAAACAATAATCGTTATTTTAAAACAATATTGCTGAGATTTTTTATCATAATTTAGCACCCTTGTACATAATAATATGTAAGTAGTGTAGTTTTTTTTTTTTTTGCTATTTTGCGTACTTCGTCGAATTTGCGTCGTTATAAAGGGGAATTTTGTAATTATAATAGAGTATAATTATCTTTATTTTCCGAATTTTCTTAATAATTAATTTCTTGATTTTCTAGAGTTTATTTCGTGCTTGCAGAAAAAAAAAATGTATCTAACATTTTCTTAAATAAAACCAATATTTACATCTTCAGGCGTAAAAAATATATAATTTTCAGATTTACTATAATAAGCACCGAATGAAAAAATTGCTTATTATTTTCATCTACAAAGAACACAAAACTTATCGCCGTTTATTCAGTACAAATTCGTATGAATTATTAACCAAGCTATGAGTGGGCTCAATAATATAAATTGAAAACAAACAGTGCTTAGGGTAGGTTGGAAAAAATCACTTCTGGAGTTTCTCTAAACAAGTGACATTTTGACAATCGTGAACGTAATCACGTGTATGTTTATGACAGGTCAAACTCACGTGAGTATTCAAAAGAAAATGTCATTCCCATGCAATTGAGTGTTTTAAAGTAACGATATAATTGTAGACACTGACTTTTTTCAAACCGAATTTGAAAAGTAATGGATAGTGAGTTCTTATAAAAATAAAGTACGTCAAAATACTATAAACTATGAATATATGAATAAACATAGGGCATATAGATTAAGTGTGATGATGCAACTGTATATAGATCACTACAAATAGCTCTAGCTTGAGGACAAGTAGAGACATACAAATACACTATTTACGTAAATCCATTTTTGGAATTGTATCCACCATTTGCATAACCACATTTCAGTGAAGACGTTGCTACCGTTTTAGAGGGAGAGCCTATTGTCAGCTATCGGACACAATTCCGTAATCCCCGGTTTGCTAATTAGAATTGACCTCAAGTACGGCATTTGTGTTTGTCGCCACAAGACCGGTGAGATAGTCCAAATATAAAGGTTGTTGTGAAGCTGTGAACTAATAATAGTCGACATAATTCTTTATGTGATAGATTAAATTAAAAAAAAGGAATCCTATTATTAAAGCTCCGCGACCGTCTTTTACCGAGCTTTATCTCATAGCTAACAATTTGAAATTTTCATGAATTAGTAAGTATTTGTGTTATATACGAATAAAAATCTAAGAAACTGCAAGCTAATTTGATGGTTGAGAAATTTTTATTCTAATTTGTTGTTCTTGAATGTTTTTTGTTTTTGGTAAGTTACCATTAATTTGTTTAAGTTAATAAGTTACTTCCTGGCCAAATACTGACGCAGTAATTGCTATTAAGTCGCCAGTAAGTCTCATGCTGTCCATAATTTTAAGGAGAAAGGGAACAGAAATAATCTGCAAGTTATATTAGTTTCAGTATCCAAGTATGAACATTGACTCAAATAAACACTTCCTCAGCGTTCATCAGATATTACTTTCCCCAGATTATTTCCACATAGGGATAAGATATGGACGAAAACCATCAAACCGTTACTACCTATCTGTCAAATCTGAAATATGAACAAACTGATGAGATTTGGCGTGATCCCACAGAGAAAATCTATCTATCGCAAGACTGGGAGCCCCGATTGTCAATAACTTTTGTTCTTCAACTACCCTTTTACGAAGAAAACATGTCAGGCAGCGCTTAGATTGGGGGCGTCGGCCGCTGGGAAAAATAAAAGACACGACGTATCTATACCTAGAACAGTATATCGAGCACGCGGGTAGTCGCGTGAGTATTTACCAATGATACGGTAAAAGCACGGAGCGACGGATACTGATACCATGTAGGTATTACAACTGAATTGTGACATGTTCTGTCCTTCTGCTATGCTCATTTGTTTGTGTGAGGATTTTATGATAATTAGCCATGTCTTACAATCTGAAGCTTAAATGTGTCACGTGGTTTTTGCTCCCGTTTTCATTAATTTATTTGACATATTATTTAGGCGCAGCTGTACGAAAAATGAACACTGCATTTTTTTAGGTTTTCCACGTGTATCATGCTAATACATTTTGTCGAATCTTGAATGTCGAGTCAAATTTTGGAAATCAACCAAGGTAACTGAAGATGAATACGGAACTAGTTATATTGACAGGGAGCAAACTAATGTCTCGATTCTGAGCGGCTTGACTCTCGAGAGGCTAGTACATGTGTTCTCTATGCTGAATTAACTTTGGACAAAGCACAATGCACAGTGCTACAGCCCTGAGACAATGCCAGCTCGCAGCGGACCGTGACGACTACGACAAACTTCAACACAATTGGAACAGTGAAAACTTGTCTTACAGTCATAACAATGACACAACAATATTGACACTAACTAACATTAAATTGAGGTCAGGAGGAAAAAAATATTCAAATAAGAAACTTCTGTCTCCATAAAAACACAATCAAATTTTTACAACTTCTCGGTGAGTCATTTTAAGTAAATGTGTCTTCGCACACAATGTCGTGGATCCCCAGTAAAAGCCTGATAAAAGCTTGAAGTCAAACAGGTCAGATAGAGGAGCACACATGGAAGCAAAGTGACGAACACAAGAATACCTACTTCAGTTTGCGATTCAATGTGAAATCACGAAGCCAGTCCATTGTAGTCAAAGGTTTGTGTCACTTCACGTCTGTGATTGACGATAGAAATGACCCTCTGAAACGTAATAAATGTAGAAAATCTATTTTTTCGCTCCCAAGCAACTGGAACTGGAGTCAGATATTGGAAGAAAATATTTTTCCTCGTCCGAAGGCAAACATTGTAACTTTCTTTTCAAGTTCTAATTTGAGAATTAAAACATGTGAGAATATTTATTTGTGAAACTGGTTGAAATAAAATTCGTATCAGACCTGGAAACAGTATATTCAATGGCGTTATTTCAAACGTGACGTCATTCTAGTTTTTATTTCTGTGAAATTTTATTGTGTTCCATTAGCTTTTAAAATTCCATATTCGTTAAAAGTTTAGGTGAGGAAGGGGATAAAACTGACCTCGTTATGATGCTTTGAATATGCTTATTTTATTACCTTTGGCCCGTGCATCCACAGTCATCAATAGAAGGTCATTAAAAACTCGTGCTACGGTTCGTCACTTCACAGCGTACCGCGGTTAATGATGAATATCAATACTTCATACAACTGGATATAGTACGTGTTTATATAACATAGTAAGTCATAAGAGTTGGATTTTGAATAGAATTGAGTACACGGATATCCGTGGGGTAGGTCACCGCACCACGACACATAACCGCGGGGTCGATCCCCGCTTGGGACAAACATTCACCCGATCCACAAATACTTGCCGCCCTATCTGAGCGTTTATTACCCGTGGTATACACCTATTGCATGGTAAGCGTTACTGTCAATACAGTCAATAGGGTTTTTTCGAAATATTAGAAACTTATTATTTGGTAACTCTTTCAAACAGACCACATTGCCTTTCACGAATATTGACCACACTTACCCGATATATCTTTATTTATTAATATAGTTATTAACATCAATACAAATTTTGCAGATTCATCTGTCTCATCTAGGTTATGGTCCCAAATAGTATTGTTAATCCAAAACAACGTTTCTGAATAGTTGATCATTAATTAGTATAAACTTTATAGAATGTATTGTTGAATACTCGCCACGGGCCTCTAGCCGCAACTTTATCTCCACTAAACTGTGAAGTTCCTAATTAAAAGCAGAAACGATGGAATGATTCATTAATTAACAAATTAATCAATAATTTATCAAAGTCTTTGTCTAAACGAAATAATAAGACAGAAAGCCTTGAACCTTTGGGGTAAAGCAAATTTCTAAATATTAAGGAACTTGTTTTGATATCGCTGTTATTAGCCAATTAGTAAATAAGCTACGCGCTCATGTAAGCACTGCCTATTGCTTAGGGTTCGGCCGCGGAGCCGATCGTTTCGTATAAAAATTAATGTAATCCTTTTATTTCCGATGATCATAATAATGTCGTAAACACGTACAAATGAGAACCGCCTGAGCCGGCCAACAGTATTTACGATGCGCTCTCCCACAAACATATCCATAGAGAGTGGATACGTTGGTAACAATAAACACAAAGCTATTCTATAAGTTGGAATGCTGCAAGTGTTACCGGCGCAAGTAAACAGAAAGCACTCCAGCTGAATGTGTCAAGACATAAATGGCGGGGTAAAGGCACAGTCACCCGAACTGGGACGACTGTAGGGGCGCAAATAGGGCAGATGTAGGTACGGCGCGTTACTGCATTTGTCTAGTTGGCTCGCTTTCAGGTCATTACGTGTGTACCATCGATTTTTCAGACGTTACAAGATATTATGGATGTTTTGAGTGCGCGTCATTCAGTGCTCTCAGCGTTTCGGTGCCAAGCTCTCTCTGCAACGTCCATGTAATGGAAAAGACAGAGAAGAACGCAGTTCACGTTCTAGCGTCCTCAATGGCTAAGACAAAGTAGAGTCGTCCACGTGCTCATCGTATTTTACTAGCGGATTAAAGTCCCTCGCTCTTACTCCAGAGCCAGCAATGGAAAAGAATTGCCCGAATATATCAGAATTACCATAGCCGAGAGTAATAAGGTAAAAATTTACGTCGACAATAGACTTCACTTGTAAAGTATTGGAGTCTTGTTAGGGATTGTATATTACGATTTTAGATTGTATCATCCTAGATAGGATATTGGCTCAGGATTGTCTAGCACGACCGCAATATTTTATATGAATCAATTTAGAAACAATGTCGCCACTTGTGCAGCTTTACGAGTATATGATGGTCTTTGTATCCAATATCGAGCGATGCATAGCTCGCAGTCATAGCAATAATACTCGTCAAGTGTGTGCGTGCATATTCAAGTAGGTATTGGATCGTTCCTCATAACCTCGGATATGATATTGTTATCAATAAGCCGGAACTTTTCTTAGCGTTTGATTGCCTATTATAGCTTCAGGCATTTCTTCGACGAACATTTTTTGGTTTTCTTTGAGCAAATCAAAAATACCATATACGAAGGATTTGGGCAATATTTTTTTGCTATTCTTGTCATCACTGACTGAAATGACGTGTTCAAGGATCAGGCTCGCGAAGTGATCCTGTTACAATCTTCATCATCCATGGAGAAAACTCAAATTTATGATGATGATTAGTTGAAGTCTCGAGATTGATCGAAATAAAATACCTTAGCCAAACTTGATTGTCGAAATGACACTTGGTTAAAATGGGATGATGATCTACCACATTTTAAAGCAAGACAGATGCAATAAAATCTGACGCTGCTTTACATTTGAAGTATGCTGTCCCGGTCCATAACTGTTTCCAATGACACAAAGTGGAGATTTTAAATACTCTGCTTGGGTTAATATCCAACACCATTGTGCCACCACCAGAATGCACTAATTAAGAGTTTATGAATTTCCTCGAGGTCTCAAAAATAAAACCTTTTTTAAATTCCGACGAAAAACTCAAAAACCTTCATCGGCTTTTATTAGTTCACTGCAGGTATAAAATTTATTAATTAAATATTACAAAACAAACCTGTAAATCACAAAGCAACCTTTATAACAGTGTAAAACTGGAGTCAGTTTAAGTATTTGTTTTCGTTTACGAATGTTGATTTTTCGAAGTGTTGTTTTGATCTTGTAGAGTTGATTTCAAACGCGGAACGGGGGTTATTTGTTTGTAGAAACACAAATTGAGTTCACAAGGCGAAACTATTATTGTAAACAAGAATCTCGGTGGAATGAACAGTAATATGATTCAATAGCAAATTTAATAACTTGTAAACGAAATGTTTTCCTTGCATCAATAATATTACGAGCATGTGATATTGTCAACTGCTGCCAAAGCACTTGTAAGCGATTCCGAGACTCTGGCTTAGGCAATTAAAAGGACCCGGGATGCTTCATTTGGAGACAGTTCAACTTATCCCCTCGCCGTGCCCTTAGCATGGTTTGAAGACATTACT
Organism: Trichoplusia ni; assembly: GCF_003590095.1. Classification (NCBI taxonomy): domain Eukaryota; kingdom Metazoa; phylum Arthropoda; class Insecta; order Lepidoptera; family Noctuidae; genus Trichoplusia; species Trichoplusia ni. Next base: position 2,281,121 of record NC_039482.1, on the reverse strand, counting down.
TTGGTACGAAGGAAAACCAAAAAAGGAAATGGTTAAATATTGACCCAATACGGAAGACATTGCATTGTGATTATGGTTTAGTCAGTAAGGGGAAAGAAAGATGCGAAAGGAAAATTTCTACTTTTAAAAAGTTTTGGAAAATGCCTGAAGTCCACATATATGTACCAATACACTTAAACAACAACTTTGTAAAGAAAACGCCGAAATATTTATCTGCCAATTTTGGTAAAAGATGAAGATAACTAATACTCAAGTTTCTATACATCACATTATTTCATAATTCTGTATCTACCTCTACTATTTCCCGTCTCAAAAGCGACTGATAGAGGTACCCGCAAAATAGTATCAACTAACTTTGAAAATTCGGTCGAAAATCTTGGATGTAATTCAGCAATTTGAATCTTAATTAAGAGGAAATAGTTTCTGATGTTCTAAAATGCATGACCAATGGCCAAACTATCTTATTCCGCAGCATTCTAATTAACTGTTTTGCGGTGTATCTCTCAAATTGAATTTCAGTAGTTCCGAAAATCTCTGTCGCATACCGTTTCGAATTGAACACATAAAACATAGATTTTCGCACTTCATTACTAATGCAAACATTTGCTTTTAATATTTATTTTATTTAAAACTGATGTTAAAAGCCAAACCTACCATGGTTAGTAAAAAACCTAAAAATAAATCGCTGTTTTTATTTTCCGAAGCGCTAAAGCCAAGCGATGCTATAACGAGCAGCATCAATTGGGATTTTTATAGTCATCGTTTTTGTCTATAGGCAACTGCTTTAATGAGTTCGAACGTGGTCGTATCAATCTCACTAATGAGAACCTAGAGACACGACCTTCGACATGGATTACAAAAAAAAAAACAACAATGTTGTTCGGTGCGTGTCTCCAGACAACTATAGCCATTTATTGGGACCATTACCTTAAAAAATACAAGCAATGATATAAATATATTCCTTTTTTGCGACTAAAAGCTTTATGTTTTCAAATAACAAATATAGGTATATACGTCCTCTTAGAAATGGTGATCTAATTCTACAGTAATCCTTTAGGGACAATGCCATGATTGCTGTCATCAGAGGAAGCATAATTTATTCCTAAAGGCTGTCATCAAAGTGACAAATTCCGGCTTCGGAACAATGGAATATTCACCATTAAACCACTCCTACACATTACAGGTTTTATCTAAAGCAGCCACGAGCCTCGTACAGAATTCTGATAATCAATTTATCATTACTACACGTCTTTTTTGACAGCCGAATTGCTGTCCGTATTGTTCATTCTCACAACACTTATGTCAAAATACTAAGTTCATAAATTGTTAACACGACATTACGGGATACAGGACTGAACACAATTGATAATAATATAATAAAACTTATGTTCGGATATCTCATTCATCATTTATGGAATTAGTTCACAAGTACCAGTACCAGTGTGGATGGTCGATTCATTTAGGTATTTGTAGAGTTTATGAGCATAGTCAATGAAATGAACTGATTTTACCTAACTACGTAACGCGGGCTGTCGCACTCAGACACACTCAGAATGTGTGCCACGTTTGACTAATTAGTGACAAAATTCTATTGTCGCTGCGAGGCAAATCTCGAGTGGTGTGAGGATATACGCGGACAGAATCAAATTGTACTCGTACTGCTCTTGGTGTACACGTCAATTGTTGCAACAATATTGCAACCCAGACTTCAATATTGTTTAGTTTTTATTTAGACCGAGCAGAATTTAATGACGTAGAGTGCATCTTCCTTACAAGTCATCCATTTTTAAAGCGAAGTGGTTATTTTAAGCTTGCTCCATAACTCAATTTCCAAGGATATTTTTGCAGGATTCATTTCTCATATTGGACAAGAACAGACGACTCGACGTTTATTCACTTAAAAAAGACTCCTAGTATCGTGTGTAAAGATTTCTGGAGAGTAAAATACAAGAAGGTCGATAGAAACTGTTCAGGTCAATTTCATGGTGCGCCGCGAAACAACGGACGTGGCTAATAACACAATAAGAAGTGAAACGAATGACTATCGCCGGCCGACACCACAGATTGTGGCTGGAACAATAATGATCAGTATTTATAAACAGTAGGTATTGCAGATATTGTATGATAATATTAAGCAATCATATTTGTGAAATGAATTATCAAATAAAAGTAAATTAGCAAATTGTTAGCGCCCTCCATGTTACTCAAAGTCAACAAGAGAACGACGAAATTAGATTATTTATTACTTTCTACGAATACCGAAACAAACAGACATTTGTAATAAACTTAAATGTAATTAGTGTTTTCACAATGTGCTGTCTTTTAGGTACACGATTATACGGAGTGGTTAAGACTAGGTATTTGTAATGTAGCGGTCGGGTCTAGATTCGGGGTTTGTGTTCATAAAATTCATTTATTCGTCTCATCTGCCACACCCCGTACCACTCCTTTGCGAAACAACCTCAATACTCGACCATACCCCGTACCATGAAATCTTATACCAAAACAGCTCTTGTTGAGAAAACGAGACGCCGCTATGCAAAGTATAACCCTATCTCGTTTCAACAATGGCGACGATGTTTTTTAAGTGTTCGTAGTAGAGGTTCAGTATGACCGATGAAGGTAAAACTTTTTTTATGTAGTTAGCGGAGTAAGAAGCCGCCAAGGTTGGGCAACTCATTTAGAGTACTTTATTTTCATTGATATGGATTTAAAGCAACTTATACAGTGATACACTTATACAGGTGGGTCTTTCAACTAGTTATTAAGTAAAAATATTTATAGAATTACTTAAGATAGCAGAACGATAAAGCGTAATTGGACGATTAACCTCATTCACGAAAACTGATCATATAATTTATATGAATTATTGAAGATTAGCTACTTCACACAAGTAAATATATTTAACACTCCCCTATAAGCTTCCTCAAAGAGAAATGTCATAATTCACATTTTCATTCGTAATAAGTTTGAAACTCTAACAAACGGCGGAGTCAGTTTATGGACCAAAATATGAGACTTGGCACGTCGTAAATTACCTACAGATGTAGGAGGAACTTAAAAACATGTGAGTTTCAAGCCAATAGAAGTTGAAATCATAAAAACTTGGGAAAACAAAAGACAGTAAAATTCTGCGGTCAAAGTATGAATTTCAAATAAACCAGAAAAAAACAATAAAAATTTCAAACTTGCATTCAGCATTAACGGACAACAATGCAATAACAATGAAAAAAGGTAATTAAAAAGGAAAAATAACACGACCCCACAATGCCGTAAGAAAGAGCAATGACTGAAATATAACCTCTTTAGATGATGAAAACATCGTTAAGGCGCTCGATAGGAAAATATCGATATCGGCATTTATTCATCGGTTGTAAAGAGCCCTTTCGCTCTTAGTATCTCTGCTTTGAATGCTCTTTACGTTATTCTATTGGTATTCCTACTATTCAAGTAGGACTGTATAGAATTTTGATTTAATACTAGCCTCTGCTAACTTACGATTATAATTAAAACACGATCTTAGTTTTCGGTTATCACTTACACAATCTTTTAATGCAGAGCTACAAGTAACACTAGTAAAAAGCACGTATGAAGAAGGTGCGTAATATATTATTTAAGCTCAAAGGAAGGTGTCGTCATAAGCAAATGTTAAGTCCATTTTTTTCTCGTATTATGAAATATGAGTGAGTGTTACTCGCGACGCTGCCGTCTCGCGAGAAAAAGGGGATTGTTGGTCTAATTGGTGCCTGGCCTTAACTATGTCTCTGCGGGCCTAACGAGACATACTCTTCACGCGTCTTTTCCTGCCCTCACGTGTCTCACGTGCCGACTCAGAGACAAGCAGTTCGTTTGAAAGGTCGCTGAACCACGTTTAACGTAGCGACGCTGCAATATTGATAAATGTACCGGTAAACACGTTACTCACTGATCAAATTTAACGCATAGTTTGTTATGATGCGGTTATTTTCACTTTAAACGTGGGGGACATAATTTCATTACTTTTAAAATTATCATGTTAATGTCCATGCATACAAACCTTTCTATCTTTCAAGCAATCCGATTTTTCAAAAACAGAATCCCTTTAGGCTTTAGATTTTGAAAAATCGGATAGCTTTAATCCGCCAGACGAGTACATCAAAACAAAAAGCTTTTACGCGCGTGGGGTCTCACTTCCCTAACGAAAATTGAACTAGAAAAATCCTATGTGAAATATTAGGAACCAAAGTACTGTTTTTACGAACGCTACCCTTTTAACGAGATTGGCAAATGTATTCGTAATGTATTAATGAAAACTGCTGCAATAATGGTGTTTGTTTTTGTAAATACTTATTGTTGTAACTTTAATTAAAACTTAATTAGGATAAAATGTTACATCTCAAAATCTCAACCAATTTCCTTATTGTCTAGCCTTATAATCGGGCGAGTCTAGTTAGTTGAAGTAATTTTAAATCCTCTTACAACAAATAATAGTAAACCTCTAAGTTTAAGACGAGAAGACTTTAAAACCGTTGTCAAGGAGTAACTATCCCTAAACTTAGTCGAGTCGATGGCTGCACTTCTTATCATAAAAGTGAAGCTTGAATTGAGATGGCACACTCCCGGGATTCCATTCTAGGCAGCCAATAAAGGCGGGATGAGGAGGAGACTGGTCGTCTCCCGAGGGTATTGAGGTACGCAGAGTCGCCACTCACTACCGCAAATCTCCCTTGGTAGGTAAGTACTGGTATCCTGTTCAATAGATACTGTTAAGATTTATTCTGCTCCCGTATTGATTTGCGTCTGTTTACATTTTTAGTTTTGTTTTTTTGTAATGGAAAATGAGTATTAGTATCCTCTTCAAAACATTTTTGTTGACTTAATATTTTATAGTAATATAATTATGTCGTGTTTATAATTTTGCTGAATTAGATTGTAAAGTTGCAATCAGTTCAAAAAGTTCATGAAAACTGACTTAAGTTCAGGAGTTCGTTTTCATATGCAGATTTACGAAGATTTTAGAATACATGTAACTACCGACACGTCGACGCTTGGATTTTCGATAAATTTCTTTTTTATACTTCATTTTTTAGATCTTGATCACGGAAATAATAAACGCAATTCCATATTATGCAATATCTGCTTTTGAAAATCTTTAAAAGGGATCTGTCTAATTACTTAAAAGTGTCGCGTATTTGTAACGCGTCTAGGTAATCTGTAAATATAACCTAAAAAACAGACGAAGAATTCTATTCAACTATTGATGAACTTTATTTCGCTTTTATTATTATTTCTTGGCACGCGCCCCATTAAACCAGAAGTTTGTATAACTTATATTTTTGCGAATAGATTTTCATTTCACTTTGCGAATGCTGAATTAATGTCGTCAGTTTTATATTTCTAGAAAAATAAAGAACGAATGTGTCTGGGGAAAACTTTTGTGTTGTATTGTTGAGTAGTTTTATTGCATTGTATAAGTATTATCTTACGAACTTATTTGGGTTCGATCTAGATTTTTCTTAAAAGCACAGAACATCAGTTTGTCAGACCACAGTACGCAGATACGGTCAGCAATAAAAGTTAATGAAAACACATCTAAGTATAAAATAATTGTTGAGTTTTTTTGTAATTAGTCTTTTTCTTCTACTAATACTTTTTTCCCTGTACCACTTATTATTGTTTTTGGATCCCTGTAATTCTGGTAGTATTTATGCATTTTTTGCTGACTGTACATCGTAAGTACGGCTCCAGCGTTCCGGTCACAAGGTAATATAATTATCTCATGGGGTACCAGCGGGGGGAGCGGCTTTGGACTTTTTTAGATACTGGCATATTGGAATTTTTATTAGGAGGTCACGCTTAAATTCCTATCGGGCCTTCTGAACAATCAATGAGATTAAACCCATGCTCGCCAGAGGCTTGCTTTTACAACGGGACACCTTTTTTAATAAAATATATAAAATAAATCGATTCCGTGATCCCAATAGAATCGATTTGCAAAAGAAACAATCGCAAGTGGGATGTTTTTTAATTGGAAAGATAAGCTAGACGTCATATGTTCCGTTCGAATGATTGCCGCGCGACTACACATGTCATTATAAACGCAAACTGCAATATGCTCTCGTTAAAGCAGAAATCTGAATGTAGGTAGGTACTAGTTATACGGGATAAAATTTTAATACGTCGTTTTCATTGAATGAAAAAATCTCTCGAATATTTTTATCCGCGAGCGTATATTTTTCAGCATAACTTGTGACATGCAGTTTATTTTAAAAGGTAAAGTACAGTTAATTATTTAAAAATAAATTTCTGTACTGTATTGCCTTTACTGGTGTTGGTAAGTTTTAGACTCTGACCTACCTCAACTCACATCCTAACTTGCCAAAACTGGGACAATACGAAATCTTTCAAATATCCGCACTCACGCAGACTGCAATGGAAGAACCAATGTTTCAGGCAAGTGCTGCCAAGTCAAACAGAATCCCGGCGACCTAAATGCCGTCGTCGTATCCTGTCGCCAATAATATAAAGAAAAAGAATAAAAAAAAGAACTTTCGAGTTTATTCGATTTGTTGCTCAAACTGAGAATTTAAGCCGCGTTCTGGACCATGCCGCTTCAAACGGAAATTGCAATGAACTGACAAATACGTTTGTGTACATCCGACTGTCTTTTTCAAACTCGCGAAATGAGGGGGAGTGCTTAGAGTTCTTATTGGACAAAGTACTGAACGGTTGACAAATATTAGCCATCATGTATCAAATAAGAGACAGGTTCAATTTAAAAGTTTTATGTCGACATTAAACGTTTACAGATTTTTACCTAAAAGTCCGTCGTCCAGAACCTTTGATGTACACATCAGCGAATATTGACTCACCAACCACATAAGAGACATACCAAACTTTATATATCAGGATTTTAAACTAATATACCTTTCTCAAACGTACAAAATGTAACGATTAAAACGTAAATGAAATAATTCGAACATTGAAATGATAAGTTTTGCATCAAAGTGGTGGTTACGTAATGACGGGGTGTTAAACGTTAAATGGACTGTTAAATACAATGAAAACAAATGATTACTTAATAGGAGATAAAAGCTTATAATTACGCCAAACATGTTTTATTAATAGGATCATGGCAACGACAACGTGTTATCAAAATTAACTTGCGGTTCACACTAATTTGCTTCCATTAAGGGTTTTGTTGAGCGAACGATCGAGTTGGGCTTCGGGATCTATAAATAAAGGTATTAGTCCTTAAAATAACTCCTTGGAAGAAAATATTATAACGTGGTTTGAAGAACAATTTACGTTGGGGGGTAATTGTGACGGACTCATTTACCTCGTAATTTAATAGGACGCGATGACACCAATTAAGTCACCAGTTCAAATGGAGATTCACCTGCTAATGTGGCTGAATACTTGAGAAATCCAATCAAAATTCATTCAATTGCACCGACATTCTCAGCTTGAAGATCGTTGGTCCACTGGACTTCAATTACTAAATAGATGACCGAGATATTTCATCAACGAACCTACTGAAATAGTTAATTGAAAACACGTTAAGTAGTTAAGGCTTTACAATTACTTACCGTCCAATGAGTAGAAAAAAGCATCGTATGGGATTTTTTTGTAACATTTAAGATTTACTTAAAAATTAAGCGGTTGCAATAAAAAAAAAACTAACTGAGAAAATGTAAAATCTTTTAAAGGAAGAACATCTAAATTACTACGGATTAAAAAAGTACGAAAAGAATGTCGTCGAACAATTTCATTCCATTATCGGTCGGATGTGGCTGACCAACTCCACGCTGTTCTCTGCAACGTTCTGTTTTGGGAATACTCGATATTCGCCAGAATCGAATGCTAACAACCTATCTATTGCATTAGAATATTACTATCTTTCACGAAGACCGTACGGTATTGTGGCTTTGATTGCCTCTCTCCCTTTGGGAAATAAAACGTTACCATACATACATGCATGGAGTTCAAAGGGATGAGACTTGAAACACAAGTTGACAATACACCACTTAAATAAAGTCTTAAACATTGCTACACTAATATATATTTTATATGTTTGTATTAAATGTATATAATTCAATTGATAGTTACCAACCCCTTGGCCAACGTTAACTGACTACGAAAGAGTTTCAGAGGTTTCTCTATAGTATGCTCATTAGTAAGCGCAGTTCCTTTGAGCAAAGCGGATATCGGAAATAGACAGGGAAACCGCTATAATGGGGAAAGAAAAGAAATACGCTCTTAGTATACGACTGGAAGTCACACAAACGAACCACGTTTGGACTTGGAAAGTGGACCTCACAATGCCGCGTTTAGTCAAAGAAATAGCGGATACTTACTGCTGCGGCTTCATCCGCTGAATACTATTCTAGATTCTAGTCTATAATAATATTGGGAAAACGAGAATTAAATTTGCTTTTGCGACAATAGACTGATGCTTTTAACGATTTGATTTTATGTGAAGATTTTTACTTTTTCCAGATAAAACTTGACTTAAATAAGTCAGGTCAACACATCCACACTCATTTTATTACTATAAACGTAAAGCTCAATAGTTTTCAAGTAACACGAGTACATTTTATCTCTTCTAAACAACAATATAAAGTTTTCTTCACATACCCGTCACTTTTCCAATGCTACTAACATTAATTAAATTACAAAATGTAACAGTATATTCTGCGAGCGTCTCAGAAGATTCACTTCACATGATCGCTGATCGGTGACCGAGAAATCGCATTCTCCTGCATCATCATACGACGCAGTGAACTAAATAACTTTAACGAAGATTATTTGTTACAAATAATGATATATGTAAACGTAGAAACGTTTGCGAGGATGCATACACGTATGTTTCTTCTGAATCAGATTTCTCTTAAAACGCAATACGTGTAAGCTAACAAAAATAATTCAGGGTTGGTTCTAGTGGGTACTTGGGCAAATTAACACGGGGAAACTATTCGAAAGGGTGCGGAATCCATCTATGTAGTACGTACTGAGCGGGCATGTGTTGGAATGTTTGTTTCTTTATTACGGTGTGGGATAGACCATTTGTTATTGAGAACTATGGGAAGGTTGCGCTTAACTGGACGTTGGAAAATGCTGAGTTGTTGGTACCTTTTGAAGGAGAGAAAATGGGGTGACTATTGCGGATTACGGACGTATCTGTGTAGGATTGGAATTGCTTTAATATTTGGGAAATAATATTTCGTCGCTAGATTTCCAAACCAAAATGAAGACTTACATATTTTGCTCCACATTATAATTGGCGTTTTCGTGCCAGACTTACAAATTTCAGAGAATAAAGTTATTCGCATACAATTTGCATCAAGTGTTTATTAAAGACGAAAAGCTAGTTTGCTTAGACATGTGTGTTTTAATAAGATATCCTAATGACGATCCAGGGAATGAATGATCACTATACAATTCAACTTGCATGATGTAAACATCACATATAAATCTATATTTATGGTAATAGGCCATTTATGCGGGTTTTATATACGAAAGAAACGCGTACGGGTACTAAAACTCATCCTGAAATATTAAGGGGACCGCTAGTACGGAATTTTATATTTTTCGGTGACATTGCGAAGATACTTATATTTTTTTTGACGTGAATAAAGTGTATCGTATTTTTCAGAATTTTTTCGGTCCTTTCGTTGTCGGATTATGGAACAGTAACTATTATGTGGATATAAATTTTAACGTTACTGGATTATCTCTTTAGGTAATTCTCAATTGAATTGGGCTGAATAATTATTTTACTTTGCAATTTTGCAAAATTGACACTTCTAAACGCTTCTAAAGATTTCTTTGAATATTATTTTAATATTATAATATTATTATTTAATTAGTATAATATTATTTTCGGACATCAAGCGTTTTAATCCAAGTTTACAATAGCCTGATTCAAATCCCCTCTCATTTAGAGAAAGTTGTGAGAGGGTTGGCTTCCTACCAAACAGTCTTTTCACAGGCTTCTTCCTCGTGGAAGGTAACCCAAGATAGTGCAGATATCGGTTCTATAAACCAACTTAACATAACAGTAGAAACGAAAAAGAAAGATCAATAACTACAAATAGATCCGCAATTGGAGAAATCCTTTTCGAGTGAGTTGAAAATACGCAGCAAATACCAAAAATTATGAATAAAACCGAGGTCGGTCCTTCAACATGATTCCATTCAAATAACAACCCTTTTCTGATTCCCACAAAAATGACGTCTTTTGAGAGGCGACGCGACCCGTCCGGTATCTTTAGGTTTTATCATTTTGCGTGAGCCGCAATAGAACCTCGAGTTTGCGTCGCCGCCGACGTGTTGCTTTTATGACGAAGTATTGTTAGAGCAACAACGAACGTCTATACTTAGATTTTTAGCCAAATATAAAAGTATGTTAAGATAAATTCTTGAGAAATTTAAAAGAAAAAAATATTTAAGTGTGAGAAAAATGCAAGAAACCTGCTCTTACAAAATGAACGAATGCTCCGAGTTAAATCTACATAAATTTTCCCTTTCTAACGATCAAGAGGTTTAAGGTCTTGTTTATTTTGGTACCGCTTATAAATTGTGTTCAGAAGATTTAAGTTTCGCGGGGGTGGGGGGGGGGGCTATTATACGTTATTCATTCATGGTTCTTGAAATGCGGAGCGCGTGCCGTTTACGGTTCGAACGCGCACCAATACAGCACGCGTACCCTTTAGACGCACAAGTTTGAAAAGGATGCATGTAGCAAGCTTCGCTCGAGAACGAACCGTTCCGTTCATGTGAAAAATTCCTAAATATTTAATAGTCCATTGAACTTGTTTATTTTTTGTTTAAATCCTTTAGCAAAGAGTTCACAATTTAGAACAACTTAAAAATACGTTCCAACGGATTCCAGCTCCATGCGGCCCAGAATAGAGAATCGTGAAAGTATTTGGGGGAGGCCTTTGCCCAGCGCTCCATGGTCAAAAACCTTATCTTTAGCAGTACAGTTTCATTAAATTGTAGAAACAAGTTAGAACTATCCTCGTAGACTCCGATACAAATAAAACAATGGCAGCCCGTCATTACCGGTTGGTCTTGGAAAGTTCCTAGTTATCACAGATGCTCTAGATTTTTCTATAAAATGTATCTTTAGTTAGCACTTAGTAATTGCACAATGGACCGTTTCAACGCTTACTGATAAAAGAAATAAGGAAAATAAATCTTTACGGTATGATTAACTGGGACGCCTGTATTGACAATGACATCACTTTTTTTTGCTTACCTTTTACTTTATGAGAGGAGGATCTATTAAATTTAGAAATTGTAATATTTTTATGTCTTTATTTTGCAAATTTACAAGTAGTTATTTCTTTAACCACACCTCTTTCCAAATGTTATGTTCTAATAACGATATGTCCATCAGTCGTGAGAGTTTAATCGAATAAATAATTACGTCATTAAAAGTATGAATAAGGCTTTGTCAAGGAAAACGACCACTGAGGTGTGAGAAAGCTTCGCGCGGACGGAAAGCGCTTACTTAGGTGATTTCCGATCAATCTCCGCCACCGAACAGTTATTCCGGTGATCATTTCATCTCGTGAGCAAGCCAAATTAACTGTAATAGTGAACGTGATTTCATAAGCAATCGTCCTTTGAGTGTTCATTCGTCATTAATTGGCTCCCTCGCCTCGTAATCATTCCAGTCTCTTAAGACGAAGATTCACTGAAAAATGTTCTTGACTAATATCCTTAACCATTTTCAATAATGGCGTTTTAATTAACACGTTTCTTAAAGGTCAATTTAATTCTAGATCTAAAAGTTACTCTACTAATGTAATGAAAAACAATATAAAGAGTTCCAAAGGGCAGGTTCCTGCATTCTAAAATCCTCAATTGTACCTTTGACTACCTGGATCGATCGAGTGGAAACAAACTTCAATAGAACTACGGACAACGATAGCTTTCTCTCAATCCAAACGCCAAGACATACCCTGAATCGGCGACCCAGTGAAGTTTAATTTCAATAGGCCATTCTTAATAGAACTTCTATTAGGAATGAACGAAAGAGACACAAGAATTAATTAAGTCCGTTGTCTACTTTACGTGACCTAAATTACCAACTATTCAAATACTAAGTGCCTACGAAGTATAGCTGCCAAGCTACCATACATTAAATTGAAGTAAAAATGTACAATCTGCAGAAATTGTTAGGTTCATCGATAATATAAGATTTATTGAGCTCTTGTAGTAACATGGGTGAGGACCCTTGTCAAACTTACTTGTGACAATGTTAAGTTTACAGAGATTGCGGAACAGTGTCGTAGCACGTATCATATTAATTGTTATTGATGTGACGATAAGTCGCTCCGATGAATCTTACATGGCCCGCTAATAGTTCATGCGTGAGATATCCGTGCATTTGTGTGAAAGCGAATAATATTTTTTTCTTATATAGCTCGTTTTAAATCTCACAGCTGGATAAACACCTCTCCCTTTCTCTTCCAGACCTCTCTATATTTCACGATTTCTTTAAATGTGCGCCCAGCGTATTTGACCGTCTATTTTCATCAAATAATTCATGAAGGTTTTAATCAAACGATGGTTCCAAAAGAGCAGCCGAAAATGTTTGCAAGTACCAAATAACTTTATAACTGTCTCCGCACTAATAGTCTGTAAACACGGCACCCGCTTCATTATGATAATATGTTATTAAAGGGGTTGACTGCACTAAGTCATTTTCAGACGCAATTGCATTCATAAATATGATTTATTACGAACGTGCTATTACTTCAAGGTAATTATGTATCTATTTTAATTGCATGCAGGCAGCGTTTCTAGTCTAAAGTAATAAAGAATTCATACGAATGGTATTCAATTCTCCTGTTATTACGAGCATGAAATATTAGTTGCGTTATTGTTATTGACAGGGGAACTTGTATATAGTTACTTGAAAGCTGTGTTAGCGATAAGCATATTTTAAAAATGAGGATGAAATTGAGCAATCGAGCTGTGAGGAAAAGTATTTCAAACTATAAATATGAAAGAAGTAAATTACAACACTCTTTATTCATAAAATTCCGTTCTTTTTCAATAAAATTGTTTACGAATACTGTAAAGAATGCAGAATCCTTATTTTCGCAATCCTTCGGGAACGAAAACAATCCTTAATCATTTTTCTTAATTAAACACTGATTTAGGGTTATGATTTAGACGCTGCTATTGTTTCGGGACCCTCTTGAGAAATACCTTTAAATTGTGGAACACGAACGCACTTATCTCGGAGGTTTCATATTGTGTTTCAAATAAAAATAGAAATAAATTGTTTTAGATCCGGTACAAAGGAGAATGATAAAGGCATAGAAGATTTAGATAACGATAGGGCAGGCCTTCGGGGATATACGGGGAACAAGGGAGGTTCGGAGGCGTCATGGCCCGTGTAATTAGGCCGTGACTCGACCGACCTCTTGCCCATCTGCGCGGCGGGCCCGCACACGCCGGAGATGCTCCCCTTACTTCACTTTTATTTCAACTTTCAATCTCTTTTCGTCGCTTCAAACCTAATGACTTCTACATTGTAAAATTCCCCTTCCGTTTTAGCCTTTTTTCTGATGACAAAGTACTCAAGTTCAAATATTTACGAATGGCTTGGCTAAAAACGTCTCGGTAAATAAAAAGTAGAATTCTTGTTAATTTGAATTTTTTGTACAATTACTAAACGGTTTTAGGTTCCCACACCCTCAAAGCGTCATTAAAGCGCACGCCACATGTGAATTTGTACGTTTAGGTGACGTTTTCAAAAGACGTTTAACTAACGATTAGGTCAACAGTCGTCAACTTAGGAGAAGTTATGCACAACCTATTAAACTACCATTTACCTTCCTATTCAAGTATTTACAATGTTTTTTGTTGTTGCTCAAAAGTCATTGGCAACGGTCTTTTCTAGAAATTTAAATGAATGAAAATTATCATCTTCCAAAATAAACAATTCATGAAAATTTATAACCGTCTTTTAAACACGCGGCCCCAAACTCAATCCAGTAGTCAAATAAAAAGCTCAACGAAATTGCCTACGGGAAATGTATAACAATTTTTATGTATTGGGAAAATGAAAAATTGGAGGGGGTAATCATTGCAATTTCATACCCCGGGCATGTGCCACCGCCGAGCCATGATTTACTAGTAATTCATGAGCGGGCTCGGGTGCACGTCCCGCATACACGGATTATGTGCACACAAAATTTAAGCAATATTAAACGAGTATCATTATTTCAGGTACTGGGAGCCTTGGTATGACAGATGAACTTACATCCAACTTCGTGGAAAATGACATGCAATCTGTGAGCGACAATAACTCAATACGAGAACGACAGGTGTTTTTAAGTTAAGTTTTGAGAGCTTAAAAAGAGAATTTTCCGTTCATTAGTTTTATTTACTCTCTTGCCCGAACTTTGATGGTCAATTGCCACTGTGCAGGTTAAATCTCTACAAAGAATATTTGTACATTTGAACTACAATCTTAATACGAGGCACATCAGTACTCTACACTGTGCACTTCACCATAGTCTGTACCTATCTCCTAATTGAGGTCCACAAACTTACCGAGTTCAAAAGTATCATTCTAAGCTTTCCGACAATTTGCGAGGAATTCCGATGTCGGCTACGTATATCATATGTATCATGTCGCGAAGTGAAAACCTGCAGTTATTAATGTCAAACGTCTTGATATAATGCCGGAGGTTTTATTCTCAAAACTTTTATTTTCGCGTGTTTGGTAATGATGCGTGCTACTACTATTACCTTTGCCTCTCATTTTATTAAGGTTTTTTTTCTACATTGAAGTTGAAATGTCAGATTTCAACTTTAAATATATTAAACAGAAATTCTTGAAACTAATACCGTATCAGTTTTGTTCGGAAAATCGATTCGATGAAAACAATAGATGAAACCGACGCAAGCAAACACAGCTATATCACTAATCACGCTTCTCATAATTCCGGCTTACAACTAATAAATTCAAAGCCACCCACACACCTAACGAACTTGACATTCCTGGAAATAAATTCCTCATGTAAAACAAATGCATGACGCTTGTCCTCGCATTGTTTTTCCAACACAGAGTGAGCTATTTTAGTTTTAGCTCTGAAAGGCAAATGTTTATCCAGCCCCTGAATGCACCTGTTTCACAAAATCAGTTCGCCCACTCAAGTGACCCTGATCTGAATAATGTTATTACTAATTACGACATAAAATTATCGCAAAATTTTATACTACAAAATAACATGTTATTCGTAACTTCATTATTAACACAACAGAAAAAGCATTGAAAGAAATAACAAAGAAGAAAGACATTTAATTCGAACAACCTTATTCGGCTAGGTAGCCCGCTGAGAAACTCAAATCCCTAGATCGGCAAACAAAGAACCCATTTGGGCGATGCTAGTCGCAAAAAAATACGCGTATTTCTGAGGCAGGTCGGCTTCAATACGTCTTGGCGGAGAACACCGACATCTTACATAATGTGGTGATTTGTATGCAAGTCTGTTTGTTATTGTGGACCTCCCTTACATGCCCCCCGAGCCTACGAGAGCACAAGCCCTATTGCGAACACAAAACAAGAATACTACACAGTAAAACAACCTAATTTGATTCCGAAGCGCTAAAAATGTCGTTGCGTATAGAATAGAATGTTTACTCCCATTATCTAGAAGTTAGGACTATATTTTTATCGGCCTAACTTTTATCATGACATTAAGGAATAACTTACTGGCCGTGCTTCGTGCGTGACGTGAACATTATTTATCGTTTCTCTGGCATCGCGAAAACAACTTTCTTATATCATTATTTCAAACACAATAAAAATATAGATGTAATTGTCAGACCGACTGTTGGTACGTTCTCTACGATCGTTCAGATAAAACTGTTACATATAACTAGAAAATACTTAGAAAACTTCAGGTGTATGGAATTATGATCAATGAATTGTGTTTCTTAGAACAAATCATCATTTTATTCGATTCCATTAAAATGTTCTGAAAAGTGGAGAACATGTCTTTAAGCTTTGTGTATGTAGCCTATTTGTGTCTTTCTTTAATATCTTGCCGTGTTATCGTACGGGGTATCGTTGGCATACTTAGGCAATTCACAGTGAGCAACGCGGGTTATAGAATTAAACCAAAACCAAATATAGGTTTGATAAGTAATTTTTGGGACAACCACAACATAAGTCTTTTAAATTGTCTACGTGTGGATCTATTTTCTCTATTGCAGATAAAATAAACTACATTAATAGTTTTTGTATTATAAAATTAATGTAGTTGCCTCCACAATTTTCAAACTAAGCTACATTTTAACGGTTTTACCTGAACGCCAAATAATTATTACAGCGTAGGTATTTAGTCGGTTATGCATCGCCGCATAAAATATGCATGAAATAGGTTTAGCCTTAATAAACCGAGGAATCGGAACGGAATTTTATCGATTAGAATCGGAATATAAGTAATTAATATTGATTGCAGCAGACTTTATTAAATATTCAATACCTAGGTCTCACAAGATAGCAATTAATGGACATTAAGGTTAATTTTTAATAATTTATAATTTATTTCCTATCAGGATTTTTAGAGCTAGCCCTGGTTTTACGACTGGTAAAACGTAATAACTAAAAGATTTTTTTTATAATGTCTATATACGTTCACACATACATTTTGTATCCTTTACGTTTCTACGACTAACTCAATTTGAACAATACGTAAAAAAAATTGAATGAAAAATTTTCTTTGCAGTGTAGATACTAACATTTTAAGTTTAATACGATATCGTATTAACTTATAAATCGTGGCAGGTACCAGTGTTCTGCAAAAAATTTCGTTGACAAAAACAAGTGTTCACATATAAGTATCTTGCTAATATTATCTAGCACGGTTCTATCCACATGATATCGATTAACCGTTCCTAATTCTCGAGTAAGTTGGTCATAATTCATAACCGCCTATTAATGTCAATGATGAACATTGGCTTCCGTGATAAAATGCTACATCGGCCTATCTGCGGCAGATAATGCCTTAATCATCGCACTTACGGCGATAGAGGCCGTCATGATACCATCTACCTGCACCTTGGGTTTCATTACCCCCAACCCTTAAAGAAAATGATTTTAAATTAGAGGAAGAATAATTAAAAGCAGTTATTCGATTCGTTTGCAACAGTTGCCATTGAATCTGTGATAAAAAATGCACATCTCTTTTTAAAGAATTTTTAGCATGCATTATCGTTTCATTTTTAGACATATCATTAGTACTTAAAAAAAGGACAATAATAAAAATAAAACGTTTAACATGTCAATCGCATAAAATCCATATACTGAAAGGAGAATTGGACGATCATTCACAATTTAGCAGATTTATAAATTAAAAATACGCTATAAAAGAAATTAAGCGTACTGACCCATCGAAATCTCGACAGTCCGTCAACAGAACTAAACTTAGGATGGTGGGCAACCACAATAATTGGTTTGCGGTCATCAGAACGCTGAGTTATTCACCTACTCAACCAGAAAACCACTACAAAAGGGCATTACAACTCCATTGCATCACAGAGAACTACTTAAATTATTTTAATTATTCGTTTCCAAACAGTGCGATTATAGAGCTATCAATAAATCATCATCATTCCCCTGCCCTTATCCCAATTATTATTTGGGCGCATCATGTCTTCTTCCATACCTTCCTATCTGACGTCATCTCACAAGAAACATTCTTTTCAGCCATATGGTCTTTCACACAGTCCATCCATCGTTTCCTTGGTCGTCCTCTTCCACTATTTCTATTCACATCCATACTCAACACCTACCTCACCACATGAGAGCTATCAATAAATACTAGTTTCAAATAGTAAAATATTCAGCTATCGAAATACTGATCATGTATCGAATTAACCGTGAATACTATCATCGTTATTACCATAAAATATTGATGTGTTTAAGTAGCTAGCAACTGTATCCAGCAAATTCGGTGACAAGTACCATAGTGATTAATGGATAATGTAAACACAGCGAACCACTCATTAGCAACTCTATCATTTATGTACGAGCTGGCATTCCAAAAATATGTGGAGATCAATCTCTCAGTTAGATAATAGTAGGTTCGTGATGAAGGTATTCAATTTCATCAAAAATATTTATTTTTATATAATCTAAGAAAAAAAATGGATTAAAAGAATCTATAAACCCAATTTCAAGTGTCCATTCAAATTTTATCAAAATTGGTCAAGCGGTTTTTATTGTTGTAAATTGCATTGTCATCGGGTCTGAAGCTACCCTGAAATTTCAGTCTGCTAGCTTGTCGGGGGGAGCCTTAAACTTAAATTGCAATAATGCAACCGGAACAACATACAAGCAAGAAAGTGAGTGTAAAACGTGGGAATAAATGTTCATATATAAATGCGGTAAGATTTCGTTGTTAAAACATTTGTATGAAGATCACACTGTCTGGCAAAGGATTACGCTTAAGAATGGCGTGGGACCCCTTGTGTGGTTCATATTGCGAACACCGAGCCGTTCGCCAAGAAAATGATAAGTTTAACCTCCAACAATCGTCTACCGTAGGTCTTGGTAGCTAATATCCAACGAAATGAACTCTACTTAGATCGACGAGTTTATAAGACTGAAAGGAAAATCTTTACAGTGGTGTTATAATAGTAGGCAATATGGCGAAATTCCACGGCCCTGTAGCCAGCCAGCTAGCGACATTTTATATGATTTATTGGAAAATATGTATTATACTAGCTGTTGCCCGCGACTTAGGAAATAGGGGGTATGTTGTAGATGAATATTTTGCAAGAATATAAAATTGCAAATAAATTGAGACGTAAGTTATCGTGTCGTTCAAGTTTTATCAAGCTGCATACAGTGTGCAAATTTAATTGAAATAGGGAGTAGTTTAAGAGTCCATCGCAGATAAACAATGTGACACGTAATTTATGTATATAAAAATATTGAGTTTATTTATCATACTACAAGACCCCGTAAGACGTGCGTCGTGCGTGTTACAACCCTCAAAAGATACATTTACGGCGCTGCGACTTTATTTTTTTCTTAACAATTTTTAAAACGTATTGCCAGAGATATTTATTAGATTATTAATATCACAGGACAGATAATTATAGAGCGTGAAGTTAAGTGCATCATCGCAGCGAAGTAAGGCACTTAGGCTGGCTATTACCAAGGCGCAGACTAATTAATACCGATATTAATTTAATTGATATACCTAATTGTTTAACGATATTTCGTGGTACTAAAAAGTTTTCTTTGATTGAAATGACATAATATTTTCGGCCTATTCTTTTCTTTCAAAATTTTATATCATTATCTTATCTTTTTAAGAAATTATTCATCTACAATATTGAAAAATAACTTTTTATTTGTTTATTTATGCATAGTATTTCAGTTTTATTAATCGAGCTACTTAATAATCTGAAAAGTGAACTTCTAACAAACAAACGGGTCTTAAAAGAGGGTCTATAGGAGGGTGATGTTAAAAAAAGACCGATCGCAAAAAAACACTTTTCACTATACTTAAAGACATTGATGGTAAAATGCTGCACAACAAATAAAACAGATTGCACAATTTTCTTAAGAGAAAAATGTAATTACAAGTTTGACGAGTTTAAAATGAATTCTAGTCTAAACTAATTGCCTGTTAAGGCGAAGTCTTTAAGTCGTCTTACAACGTTCATGAAAGAAAGAAAACCGATAGAGCTGGCCCTTAAACAGATTTATTCTTTTGTTTTTTATTGTTCTTTGTTATTGTGTTTGTTGTATTTACTTGAAATATGTGGTTTTGTTTTACGTACTGCGGTTTCTAAAGTAGGTTGTATATGTGGATTCGTGGAACAAAGACTAATATTAACGTGTTAGTGTGTTGCTGAAGACTTATCTTTCTCTAATCAATGACAGCATGATTTATTTATTTAGTCTGTAGAATTTCTGAACAACTAATGCATGATAACATAATTCTCCAGGAAGCATTTGAAAATAAAACTAGCACTTCATGTACATTCAATTACAAGTCACCTCAGCTTACACAATTAAAATTAATTCAAGATTTGATTTTAAATCAAAATAAATATATCAATTAATTTCAAAGTTTTATTTGATCAAAAATATACAATGCACACCTCACCACATGAACATCTCAGACCGTCAAGTTAAAAATATAACTGAACGACATTTATAAATACGATACTTTCTATCACTCACAGTTTGTACGCAACTTCTGCCCTGTATTCTTTTTAATATAACACTGCATTACATTAAACACCGCGCATTTTTATCATCAAAGTGAATTTAAAAACACAAGGTATTAATTTCCGCAAATCAACTATGTACTTACAGTAATGTCGCGATGAGTCTGAGAATACCTGTCAACGCCACAGCTGCGACATGTCAACGCGAACTATACTGTACTACACTACACTAGGGTACTATTTGCAGCCTTTAAGAACCCTCTAACACAAATTCATAATTGAATTTAATGACAACCTCCGTGGTCGAGTGACGTACGCTTTGTTTCAAGGTGTCGCTAGCTCTGAGGTCCCGCGTTCTATCCCCGGTCGGATCAATGTAAAATTTACATTTCGACATTGTCTCAGGTCTGGGTGTTTGTGGTACCTTCGTTGTATCTGAATTCCATACCACAAGTGCTTTACCGCCTTACATTGGGTTCAAAATAATGTATGTGATGTTGTCTGCATTTATTTATTTACTAGCTGTTGCCCTGTTAGAAGAAGATATAAGTTACGATTTATACCCATCCTGATTTTTTCACATTTTACATTGTATCTTCACATCTATTAGTTGCAGCGTGATGGTTTATAGCCTAAAGCCTTCCTCGATTAATGGTATATTCAACACAAAAGTAATTTTTCAATTTGGACCAGTAGTTCCTGAGATTAGTGCGTTCAAACAAACAAACAAACTCTTCAGCTGTATATATTAGTAGATATACTAGATATAGATTTAATGTGCACTTATTCTTCAAACTTTTATTCTATTCCCCGTATTAGTTAGACACGTGTGTGCGACAACGCTATCAAACTCACAACTTGTGCGTAAACAACATTCGATCTAATTATAGATTGTTTTAATAATATACTGTAAGTTATTACCATTGATAAGCACATTAATTCATAAATAATATCTGTAGTATACAAAATGTCGACAGAAAACACCTCTTCAGTTCTTTTAGACAGAAAATTGGTCTTAGACAGAAAAAAAACGCGATAAAATGTTTGCAAAAGAACCGCTTAGATCTTCAGAGAATGCACCCTGAAAAATCTATTTGCCGGTTATAAAGAGATATAAACAAATAAAAGTAACGAGAGGAATAAAGGAAGCTTGAAACACGTTCGGTTATCAAATTATACGGCATCCATGCATTTTGTGTGAGTCGTTTTATGCTAAAGGGCATCGAAAAGATAAAAATTTATAGACCATTTGTATGTTAACTTTTTAGAGTAAATTTCTGAATAAGCAGAAGTTACCTTTGTATTAGAAACAGGCGTGGGTGGAAGGGTGAGCGATAAATCTTCGGGATAAATTCGTTTAATACAATAGGAAATGACGTCACTGAATACCCATTGACTCCAACCGATTTACCACGTCTTATGAAATTAAGATGACAATAATCATTTTCGCTACCACAAGTTTACGAATTTAAGGTCAAGTTTACGAATTTAATTTATTAGTCTCCTAATGTTAATGTTAAAAACAATAAACAGTGCAATAGAGGGTATCAGCACACGTGAGATTTTTTAAAGGTGTGTAAATGCACGTCTCATTGCTACAGTCGAAAACGAAACGATAACCCCGTTTAAAAGGTTCCAGTTTATCAACAATTTAAATAAAAAAATGTTTTATTCAAAAATTGCTTACACTTTTTTCCTACTGAGAAAACAAATAGTTATTCATTAGATAATAGTAGCGCCGTATTTAAGGAGTTCATATAAAACCAAACCTAGTTCTATATAACTGTTGTCAAGTAGAAATAGATAACCTCAAAAGGTTATCAAATTGTAACTGACCGTACTTATTGCTACGGAATTTTTAGGTTCGCCCGATACACTAACACGACGTCAGATGTTGTAATAAAATATAAAATTTATGAAGAGTCTGGACATAAGACAATCATTGCGGTGTATGAACGAGCTGCCACTATGCGTGGAATAGTGTTGTCTCGCTTAAACGATTTCAAAAGACCCGTTACCTAGAATACAAGTAACTTATACCTAACTTGCGTTTAAAGAGTAAAAAGTTAATAAATTTTAAGACAAAGATTGTGCTCTATATTTTGAAATTGTTGTTTTTTCTGAGGCAGGTTCAGCACACTTCAATAGGCTTAAAATCGTCATATTATAATGATTCTGCAAAACCACCAGTGTCCCCCCTTCCCCCTGGTCGCTATAAATTAAGGCCTATTCATATCGAGCTTCCATTACCACGATGGATGGCTACCGAACGACATTACATGAACAAATACAATGCTGAGCGATCACTAAACATCCCTAAATATTTATTGCTTAGATTTTCTCAAAAGAAAATTCTCATCGGTCCATAAACCGTACCTGAGTCCTATCCGTTCAAAACGGTGAAATCTTTCAAAGTTCTAATAGTGTTTTGATCTTAAAAGAAAGATAGGTTGAAATACTTGTAACCTTTGGACCCTCTACAGTCAGCTCAGCTTTACTTAATCCGGTAATGCTTCATCTTATTAGACAACCCCGCTCTAGGATCTAAGGTGAAACTGTAACACTAGCGATAAAACTCGGTAAGCAAAGGGTTTACTCTATCCCGGCTCGAGCGAAAGTTTATTAAATTAAAAATCTTCTCATTTTAGTTTAAGAGATAAAAACTATTGAGTCTATATTGCATTTTCAATTTCCATATCAGTTAGTTGCTTTAGAAATAGTTTCGTCGAAATGCGGTGTTCAGTAATATCCATATTTTGCCCGACGTGGCTATCACCGGCTGTCATCCACAACGTACTACGGATATTAGGGAATACATTTAGCCGGATAAAGCCCGTACTTTATTATAAACTGTGCACAGTGAGTAGGCGGCTAATACAAGATCCGGTTTGTGGTAAATGCAACTTCCTGTTAGTTGCAGTAAAAGCATTCCGCCGAAACCGCTGAACATTTTACACATTTTAAACTTGACACCGCGAATCTGACCCACTTGTTTTGCTTTACTTGGTTTAAGTTTTGACTCTCCATGTTGAAATGTGGAAACAGCAGAGTCTCGTAGGTTTACCTGCATTGTTTTCGTTGTTTAACACTGACACGAGTGAAACATAATGTTAATTCACTCAATAATCTCTGATAGCTCATGAAATATATCTCTAAGTTTACGTCAATCTTATTAAATATGCGTACCTAACTATAACAAACATCCGTCCTTAATCGCAAATGTTCAATGTCATAGTATAAATAAGTAGGGCTTATAAAAGGAGGCTATATTTCCTCCCCGCTTATTAAAAACACAATCTTGATAGAGGCTCTTCTAATTGTGTAGTACTGCGGAACTGACTCTGTATCGGTCAAGGCTATCTCTCCAATTAATATTGAAATGGGAAGACAATTTGTACCAACGATTGAACGTTGCATTCCTCAGTATTCGTATATTGCATAAGATCTAAAATAGTTGTGCAAAAAAATACAGTTTCAATAAAAATATTTCTGAAACGGTTATAACGAAGTGGATAAAAGTCCGACGCTGTTGCTTTTTGATAAATAAAAGTGATTTCACGTGCTGTGAATTAAATATCAGCAGTTTAGCTATTTCTATAGGTTTCCAATAAGTAGTTAAAATTAAATTGAAACGCGAATGTTTGCGTTCGTAAATGAATAAACACGGTTAAGCTAAATGCAATTACTAATTCATGTTCAGATCTGCATACCCTGGAAAACCGATAAAATTACTGAACAATAGTAACAACAACGACTTAGGAATCCATCTATACGGAACGTGTCAAGTATGTAGGTACTTAATAATGTAAAGCCGTCAGTGATTAAATAAAGACAGGAAACTCTTGACGTTATTTTAATTGGAATCTTACATCAAGGTTTAATTTGAAAAGGAGAGTTTACGTCGGCGAGGGTCGCAATAATCACGAACCGACCTAAACCAACAGCGGCAAGTCGGACGCGGCTTCCGAACGATCTAGCTTCGAGTACTTCACGCTGCAGAACCGACCATCAACCAAACCCTACAATTTAATTCTCTCTTTCCAATAAATAATCTATCCAACAACTCACAAAGATACATCGCAATCCCGCACAATATTATCCTGTTTGTATTAAACACTCGGTTCCAGTTTTAGTTTATTCATACCATCTACTGTAACGATGGCGCCACGGGAATGCAATTTACTGCCCTCCGCGGAGACGTTCAGAACTTCTAACCGTAAATATTCATTAGACTAAAACTTTTCTATCTCGCGTTATTCACACGCACGTGTATCCCTGTCACCGCTAACGTCTAGCTCAGTTTACTCAGCCGTAAACCCGTAATATTCATGCGCCGCCTTTGAGTACACGACCGACACTAGGCCCCGACAATATCACGATGTACAAACTTAAACATGACACATTATCTACTTACATAACTTTAGCAAACAATTTACACAAATATTCTGCCGAGCGCTAAATGAAAATGTTGAAGTAATGAACGCTGAACACTGAAAAATCATGTGCTGTGCTTAAATTTCGTTCCACTTTGCTACATCTTGATAGTCTAAGTACGCAGAGACAAGGTGTGTAATTTGTAATTGAAAATGTTGGTACACCGAATCATCGATTGTCATTAATTTGACTTCACCGAAATCAAAACCGGCCAGAATTAATTGGTTTATTTAGTGAAGCATAGACGATGGAGTTTGAGGAGAGCACACAGCTACGAGGCTGGACCCCTCCGCCCTCCACGCGGACAGTGAATATATCTTGTGAAGACGTGAGTAACTATTTGGTCCCAAACTTGTTTGTATAAAATAGAATCACTTTCCATTTGTTTTACTTTGAGCTTTAGGTTATACCGCAAGTATTTTTAAAATAGCGTTTGATGCAGTTTGTGCGAAAATTGAGTGCTGAACTTTGTATAAATCTAGTAGAATAACTGAACTGAGAAAACGCAGAGATCTTTCAAGGTGTTTTAAGTAGAAACTTTCGTAAATCGCCAGTAAGAAATCGACTTATAAATTCAGTTCAAAAAGATTTCTATATTTCAGAGAATGCAAAATGGAAAAAACTAATTATCTCAGAATTTTACACTTGACAATGTATAAAAGAAACCATTAGACCTAAAATCATCGCCTAAGAGCTTTCAGTATTCAGAGGCGTATATACAAACAATAAAGATAATATCGATATGAGTACGTCGGTACATTTCGTGTTCAGTGGTCGGGCTGCGGGCCGCACTGAAGCAAGCTGCCGTCCCGTACCACTGCAAACTGTAAGCTGTGGTTTCAGCCATTTGACTGATGCGATTAAACTCTAAACTGATGAATTCCTAACCAATAAGCTACTCGCAGAACAAAGCCCTTCTATGATTTAAATAAACAATTACATATGCACAATAAAATTATTTTAATATATTGTCATTTGACTCGAGGCAAATGTTAGGTATAACGATTGCTAATAAATCAAAAAATTTTCGACCAAGACATAAGAACAATATAAAATATAACAACTTAAGGCTGGAGATAAAATACAAAAATATTTCCTTAAACTGAAACCTATTTGGACGGGTAAATGTTTCAGTGTATTTTCGCAAATGAGCCGAAACATTTATTTCAACCTTTTAATATGTTTATTCAACATTATAGGCGGTCATAACGATGACTGTGGCGTTAAATGTGACCTGAGCTAAACAATGGTTAATTCGGGTGCAAATATAAAAGATTTAAAATGATTTATTTTCTTTACATAAATATAAAGCCGTCGGGGTTTGTACTATTCTTACACGTGATGTCTCTTAAAACGCGCATTGCAGAACAAAGGAACGTAAATTCGATGACGTTCAATCCGAAAAACTAAAAAGGTTCGTGATAACCGACCGTCAGAGCACTGCACTTACGATTACTGATCAGATATCATCCGATAACTAAAAGCATGTTTATCGGCAAACCTTACCTACAATATTTCACTCATGAAATTTCCAAGTTACTTCTATTTGCGTCATTTGAACACACATGCACATACACACATCAATTTAACTGTTTGAAGGATTAGCTTGCGGTAACATAAATGCTACCTGTACCTAATCTCACTCACCGTTAACCATTCGACCTTTTCCATTCAAACAATGCACGATTATTCCCGTTTTATTCAAAATGTTTTGTTGACCACGCAAAGCGTTCCATCACGTTTTGTACTGAGATTAAGCATTAGGAAATAGAATGCAAAGCTAGTTTTTATAGTAACTGATAAAAGCATTCCGCAGCGAGAGAGAATTCTTTCAGCTAATTTTCAGTTAGAAGCCGCGGCCGACGGCGGCGGAGCTTTTAAACGTTTTAACTACAAAGCCGATATAAAAGTACTCATGTTTTCGTTGCTTAATGAAGAACGAAATTGGGATAACAGAGGAATTTAATCTCCTTCAGTATTGTACATATGCAGGTGTCTCTGATCGCTTAAAGTTCCACTCGCGAATTGAACATCTGTGCTCGGAATTAAAATCCTTTGCCTATTACTATTAAAACACGACACGGTCGGAATGTTCCGAAGTTTACAATCAAGTTTTATAAAATGGAGATCTTGACGGTACGCATTCTGAATAACATTTGCCTAAATTGTATTACGGAGACGAAATATCGCTTTAATAAACTACGTTCGCGTTTTCTGTGATCGAAACTCTCACTTAATTTAATATATTGTTTTCAAATTATTAGGACCATAATAATCAGAATTCCTGTACTTTTATTTTTAGTATTGTATAAAACATAATTTTAAGTCAAGTTAACAACAAGGAATAAGCCCGCCGTGGTCGTCGTAGCTGCTACGAGGCTCTACACAATATACGCTTTGTAGGTCCCAAACGATAACTGTTGCCTTTACGGGATAATATGTCGTAGATACATCAGTGAGCATACAGGCCGAGCATTAATCACGAGTCTGCCTCCATGGTGGAGCCGCGCAAAAATGATAGCCGCTTTATTAGACCTCTACGAATTTATAACACCGCTACGAAATTCCGTAGACCTACGAATCAACAATAACTTTTCTAAATATTTATGAAAACACTCTAAAATTCACTGCTCCCGATAAAAACTCTTTAAAAAGTATGTTTAAAAGATAAATTGTATATTTCGGATACAAATGTGCGTAAAATTGCGCATTTAGCTAAAGGCGGCAAAGTGTTTTCGCCAGGCTACTTAAATAAAGCACTTTACTTTTAACTTGCAACGTAAAACTCGTTGATTTCTTTTATATGGAGGAACGTCGAGTAGTCTTAAAAAGTTTTAAAATGTTTAAAACTGCCGGATGGTGTTCAATAGCGGAAAATAAAATATTTTAACACTTTAAAACACAGTTATTTTTTCATTACCATAATTGGCAATTAAATCGCCCAGCCGCAAATCCTAAATCTAATGAAAAAAAAATGATGGCAACAAAAGCAATATGAAAATGTTATATAACATAGAGTGTAGCAGAGCTGATGAAAAAAATAAACAAGTAACAAATTATTGTAAGTAAACAAATGGCTTACCGCCTTCGCCGGGAAGTTAGAAGCCAACAACCGAGAATCAAAGTTTAGATCTAGACTCGAAAAGTGTTAAGAACAAAGATAACGGTAGGAGGTCGGTAGCGCGGGTCGGCGGGAGGCAACGCGGTCGGCGGACAACTCGCGCGCGCTCGGAGTGGAGCGAATGCGGCGAGGGTGCGAGCTCGTGTGCGCGACAGGCAGGTCCGCGCTCCAGGGCGGCTCGACTTGGAATCGGCGTCGCCCTCCGCCACGGTTATGTAACACGCGCGGCGTAGCGCAGCGCGGCCCGGACCCCGCACCCCGCTTTTAGGGAAAAGATGAATGAGTAAAGTTTCCTAACGGACGTTAGACCATGGATCGCGCTCGGCTTCAGAACGGCCCGCGGTTACATAAAGCTCCTCGGCACATGCGCGCTGGTCTCTCATCAGGCTGCTATCGCTGCATCATGAGCGTGCGTGACTGCCCCCATGTCCCTTAGCGCTGGTCGCGTGCTCCCGGACCACAGAATCCCTATTCGCCCCTGGAAACGAGCGGCATTCTCTTTATGCACAATTCTGGAACGTACCACACACGGACTCTCCTCATTATTAGAAACTAGTAGAACTATGACAGTTTATCTTAATTTGAATGTAACGGCATTTTGGACCCGTTACATAGCTTCCAGGACAGGTTAACCCTTTGCCCTCAATATTATTTTAAAATGATTAATTAATTAGAGTTCATATGGATCCCACGGGACTATACTTTAGGAAACTTATGCAAATCCGCCATACGGCCTTTACACCGTAATACATAATATGGCTTTAGGTGTTCGGGGTAATAATTTTACTGTGGTATTAAAGTAGACCGTCACCGTCTCAGGAGACAGAAACCCCTAATTACATTCTACCTAAATAAAGATGTCGAGATTACGTCACCATAAAATCACATTTACGTATAGTTTTTATCTTTCTATTTTTCTAGTAACGTGTGTATTCAGTTGTTATTCAGTTAAACAGATTACCTATCCGCAGGCTTTATCGGTGAAGCGTAATAAAACGCTTCGATTGAATGCTTATATCACATTATGGTAATTTTATCTAACATGATAACTATATGACCTGGTTGCCACTGAGTTTGCTAAGGACGCACTAAAGGCCGCATATTTGATTACCGTGCGATGTAAATACGGAGTGAAGTATGGAAGTAAATTTAATATTTTTTTCTGGGTCCTAAGTACCTATCTTATTTTATTTCTTTCAAGTCCTAATGGCCTTTGGAGTTGATTTTTTAAAGTTTGGTCACGTTTGTTGGAGACATCATTTATATGCAGTTTTGGACAGCGCGCTCTGTCGGTGAGACAGTGAAATATAATTTAGTTTTAAAAGTTTACTGAAGTTCGAAACAAACTGAAGTTAACTAATGTCGTTTGCAGTCGCTTTCTTCAGTGTTTTTTCTTAATTATTCGTATTTTTGTAGTGTCTTACTTTATTAGGTAACTTTATAACCAGGCGTTTGATGTTTTTTTTTTATCTTTAAACTATGAAAGTATTGTAAATATTCCAATATTAACTTCTATGTTAACTAGCTGTTGCCAGCCGCTCCATCCGCTACAAATCTGTATAACTATCTATATACAAAATTTCATCCAAATCCGTTCAGTGCTTTTTGAGTAAAAGAGTAACAAACATCCATCTATACTTACAAACTTTTGCGTTAATAATATTAGTAGGATACTTGTATCCTCTTCATACGGTGTTCTTTAGTTCTACGTGTAAGATATATTTTAAAGCAATTCTTTCCTACTGACATATTATGACGCATTTAAATTTAAATATTCTAAAATATACCCTTATAATTCGTCTGTTGCATCTTAGTATTAACACCCCTTTAAACTGCAGGGTAGCGTAATGCATAATTATCTTAAGGACTTCAGTGGAAGACATTGCACACAACTGGTGCAGAGCAGCACATACACAACAAATTCACAAAGGAAATTTTGGAGTTAGTAAAGTCAGCAAAAGAATTCCGTTGCCATCATATTAACAAAGTAACCAGTTATTTTAAAGACTAGTAAAAATTATGAAATATTAGTTATAAAAAGTGTTTTGTATGTTTAAATTATTCTTAAGGTTTGCCTATTTTGTTTTATAATAGAACTGTATCAAGTTTAGTTTCGAAAATCGATTTGTGTTGAGTGACATCTAGTGCTGACCTTACCTACGGACGTAAGTGCTTAATGTGTACTATACTAAAGGAACTTGATCCAACAACAGTATTTTCTCACATAAACAACAAATGAAGATTTAGTGACGTCACTTGTCAGTACACTTTTTTCTGACCGTTGTTCAACCACTTCCACACAGTTCGCCATTTTTGATGGGTTTTCCTATTTTGTTAGATTCAATATTTTGACTCGCCTGTCGGTCTAGTGGTAAGCGAATCTGACTGCTATACGGGTCATAGGTTTGATTTCCACAAAGGACAAATGTTTGTTTCATGAGCACAATGATTTTTTTCTGTATCTATGTTTAGTCTATCTTTAGTATGCATGCTCATTTAGATAAATTGTATCAATTGTCTAGTCATATTGTATTCAATTCTTAAAACAAATTTTGCTTAGTTTGAGAATAGCGATGTCTTCAAATCGCGGAAAACAGATTTTTTTAATTATTTGTTTTTAACGATTACATTTTTTAAGATAGACCTACATTCCGATTTTCCGTTTTTTCCTTTTCATTCCTCGGCTTTCGATTCGCAATGAATTTCAACCAGTAAATGAACTATTCAGATTCAATTAAAAATAAATAATCCACTGTGTAAGTGGTTTAATAACTGGTTTTATTTACAGCCATAGGTATGTTTGCTAGATTGCCAATACAGCAGTTGACTGAAGTGGATGACGAGAGCTGAGTTCATCAAAACTGGATGATTAAGATTTTTTAGGGCTCCGTATAAATTCTGGAACCTTCAAGGTTCCGCTATTGGTTCGTCCGTCTATCACCAGGCTGTAGCTCATAAACCGTTGCTTCTAGCGAATGCGGAAAGTGAATTCAAACTTTCATACGTTCTCAATTTGACAATAATTGATCTTTTAATTTTGATTAAGTATCTAAATGTTACTGTCGGATAAATAACAGAGTATTTGCAAATAATACCTATCAACAAACTGTAATCCTTATTAATTATTGTTATATTTTTCACTTGTACGAAGCTATTCCAATTCATGTATATTTTAAAAACATAATACACTGCGTGCATCCCGAGGAGCCAGTTTACTAACTTTTTATGCTTCTTTTATTTCGTTCTTTATAACCTTTGTAAAACTTTTCTATTGTTAATAATAAAAAATATATATGTTAGTTCAACCGCATTTACCTACTCAGAGAAGACTACTCTATAAACTGGGACGGAGTCGCGGATACAAAATAAACTCGCACAGTGAAGCACAAAACAAAATGATATCTTCGTTACATTGTATTTGTTGTAAACGAAATGTTTAAAGTTTACCATTTAAGTTCCCCCATTTCAGGAGCAAGTTGGACCTCTGTTGAAAGTGGGACACGTTTTGTGTGGGGTCAGCCGGCTACATGCTACCCTTACGACGGCACTCAAGCTGCACCTGATCCTCAAACATCATTTTTATGATCAGGCAGGGATATAAGATGAGTAGGAAACATGTTTACAGAATTGTCGTGTTATGTTGTATGGTGCTACAATATTCTGAACTCTGTTTTTGCGATGACATCGTGCATATTCTTATTTCTATTATGCGTAGTTGGGATTGGAATTACGGACTACTCTTCTTTGAGGCCGAATCGATCGATTTTACAAAGAAAAAAAAATATTCCCGCTCATTCATCTTCGCAAATCTCAATACTTATTATTTAAAAAAAAAATACTAATTTATATAATAGTGTTTTAAATATGTACATATTTTTTACTTCATGAGAGTGATCTACCAAAAAAGCCACCGTACAGAACACAGACAGAATTTCTAAAAAATGAAATGAAATGAAATCATTTATTCTGTAAGTAGGATATATTATCACTTTTACATGTCTTCTTATTTTTTTGAGAACGCTGGAGTCGACATTTCCTATCTGACTACCCTGAGAAGAAATGTCGAAACAAACTCAAGGGGTCAGAGTCTCTTTTGAAGTCCAGACAATTTCAATGCGAATATATATGTATAAACCAATGAACGGTATTTTTTGGACTGGCCTTTTGAAGAAAGTACCAGATCGATCTGAGCAATGCATTAAATCGCTTGCAAAGCCGAACCATAAAAAATACGGAGGTCCAAAATATTGATCTATAATACAGTCACGTGCGATGTGCGATTTTCAACCCGCGGCCCGCTGCACACCGTGCGGGGGATGAAATAGTCAGTGTCGAACCGACGGGATCACTAAATTATTCCTCAGCTGTACGAAGTGTCAGTGACCAAAGAGAAATACCGTAGCACATTAGTAGTGTTCAAACAAACTAAATATAGATTTTCTAAAACGCCTATATCTGTTTCCTCTAGGGCTATAAAAGCTGATCTATTTGAGACCAATGGAGCTTGCTTATTAAATGTCTACAAGTCTAGCTTTATAAAGTTGCTGGAAATTCAACGCAACAGGGAATATTTCATCCTTTTTACAGTTATTTTTTAAGTACTACTGCATTTATTAATTCAATCTGATAAGTATAAAAAGTGCCAGTATGGCTTCTGAGTGTACTAATATTTGATATCTCGTTCTTTACAAGCTGCCAAGACTTCCTAAAATGGTTAAAATAAAGAGAAAATACAAAGTGAAGCCGCAGCCCTCTATTGATTCAAAAACTGAATAAACATTTAATCCTTATTGATCACTAAACGTTTTTTCCTCGAAAATACCAAGAATGTTTTCTAACCCACGTTTATAAACGGAAAAGTACGCAAATTCGGTTACAAAGTTAGGGAAAGGGGTCCTTTTGTTAATGCGAATCTAAAGCAACAAAATACGATGTATACGTGCAAATGCAAAATACGTACGGAGGGTATTCTGGTGTAAGCCAACATTTGGGGAAGGCACGTCGAAATCATTAGTTTGTGGAACTTAACAGCTTTGCAGTGTTTGCAATCAGTAACGACATCTAGCGGGTGGTTTGGAAAGCGGGGCTCCGCCATCTAGCGATACGGAAGCTTATAGGTTTCCAACTCGAAAGCATCTGTGAGAGAAGGCTTGAATGAGTTTAGTGATCTGTGCTACAGAAGGCGCCAGCATCCACAATCTGACAAGTCTGTTTAATAACAGAGCCGGACGATTTTATGAATATACGAGACATAGATTTACGAGGGTTTAAAAAAATATTATTTGCACCTTATAACTGACTTGTCCTTGCCCATGCGATGCGGACTACATTTAAACAAAAAGCAAAATTGTCAATTTTAAAAAAATTGACAAAAAAAATACAAGTTATACAAAACAAGCTATAGTATATTTTTTATAGTAATAAATACTTGTACCTAATGTTATTTAAAAAAAAACGATTTAATGATTAATGATGGGCTCACATTATACACATCATCTACACTTAATCTTTATTCGTAGCCACTATTAAGCGTTGCTTCCAGTGGCTTATAAACGAAACAAAAGCGATTATTTGTAAACGTCCAGCACTGAGTCACAATTTGCGTGACCACTTATAATTTACCACCTAAATGGAACAATGGAGGAGGTTTGATTGCACTGAACAACCCTGAAAGCGATCTGGGCCAAGGGAACGTTTAGGCAGACTGCACACCGTACTCATTGTGCAAAAATTAATGAATCCATACGAATGTATCAATATTATTTGTTTTAGAGAGATATTTTGCTTCACAGTTCGGTTTGATGCGTGTCAGGAAACGTGCACGTTAAGTAAATTTATAGTAGAATAATACAGAGCCGCAAGTATTTGTAAACGCTGCTGATTTTATACTCCATTTGTTAAAGTTAAGTAAGGTAAACAATCTTGGTTTGTTACTCTAAAACTCAGTTTCAAAATAAAACGCGGTTAAATACAAATTTAAAACAATAATAAGGTTATACCAAGTATTTTGTTGTGTTTACAGTATTTTGTTAAGAAGTACCAACCCTGGTAGCAAGTGAGTTGTGTAAGCGATATTCTATTCTACTTCGAGAACAACCAGTCATTTGTTCGGTGTACGTCCCCCTACTGGTGTACGACCAGCCTTATTTGTTTTTCTACCGAGCTGAATATTTTGGACGTTTTAATTAAAGCGGTGGCGATGATCTAGTGGACGCGTAATGTGGTTTCGAGCTTCGAACTCTGACCCAATAACAAAATTACGTTTCACTCGTGCAATCAGTTATGACGTAAAGTTGAAGCCATCCCGACTAATTACGAGCTGTACACTCGGTGCCGTCACATATCACGAGTGACATGAACTGTCTGCTTCCACCAATTAAATTACCTGCGAATGAACTATTTCGGAATACATTCCCCTGATATTCAATATTTTGACGTATTTTTAAGATTTTGAAGGTTTCTGAAGTTGTTTCGACGCGATTGGTTTCAGTGGACAGCAATAAACTTTAAGTGCTTACAGACAAAACATTTCATCATATTACAAATAATTACATTCAAGTTAACTACACGTTAAAATAAATTATTTGGCTGTATAGCAATTAGGCTATAGATCAATTTGTAACGTTAAAATTACGCTGGACTTTCTAAGTCAGAAGAAATCAAATAAAAATATTTGAAAACCGTCAATATTTTACTGTGTTTCAAGAAAACAGTAATAATGGCTCAACATGGCACTTCCCCGTTCATCCCTCGTTATTTTTGGAAGCAGTAGTGGATAAGATAATATTCATTGGATAATTACAAGAGCTTTGTCTTAAGTTACCTTTTGCCTGGAACGTATGTCTGTACCCACTAGTCATTATTTTGAAATTAATTGTCACAATACTTTGCACACCTTCATTTTTAAATTAAATACTAGTCAGGTCGTATTCGTATTGATCAACACAATAATTGGAAATTTATTGTATTGACAGTATTTACGCCCTGCTCATATTTACGGAGAGACTATATACACAAAAAAACAGCGAACTTACTCAACCTACTTACAACATCTACACGGCTAAAACAATATTTCCTCCACAAAATAATAAACATAAAAATATAGCAACAAACCCCTTATTATGGAATGCTGACTTAAACTGAATTTGAGTACAAACAATCACCAAGAGTTATTAAAGTCGCGTGTTATCGTTAATTACCTTAATATAATTAAAGGGGCACCAAACGAGAATTATATAACAACGTTAATAAGCATAGCTGACGGTAATGTTTACAATAAAGTATATATAACGAACAATAAACTAAGTTATAATTATTACAATAATCCCTACTTAATATTATAAATGCGAAAGTAACTCTGTCTGTCTGTTACGCTTTCACGTCTAAACCACTGAACTGATTGGTGCAGAGATAGAGTTGACCTTGAGCAAGAACCTACGATAGTTTTTATTCCGGACTTTTGAAGAGTTCTCTTGGAAACGCGATATAACCGACCTTGACGCGGGCGAAGCCGCGGGCGAAAGTTAGTTACTTATAAGTATTTATTTTCTTTTACTAACTTATAAGTAGATAATTTTTATAACTGCCTTGTAAACTTATGAGAAACTATTCGAAACGTAGTTTTTACGACATTTTACATGTTACAATTGGCTGCGAAATTAAAGGATTGGAGACGCACCAAACCTCATTCTTATTCATTCTGTCAGGGTATCCAGCAGCAACATTTTTATGTACACATACAGTAAGATATAATTATCTTCAAAAGATTCTAATAAAATATTATTTTAAGGATATTTTAGAGCGATAAAACTTATTATGAAACATGCGCAAACATTGTTCGTAATGACCAAAGTAGCAGTTACGCGAACTGGCCGTGATGGGATCCGAACCCACATAATAATATACAGATTTAAATTTCGGCAGCGTGAACCATTCAGCCACGTTATAGACAAAATTTAGGGTTTACATGAAGATTGTGACTGAGCCATTTTCAACTTTTTGTTTGTTTTATCTAAAGGAGAGACTCTCAAACTGTTTTTCGCTAATCTAAACGAAAGTGACGTCAAAATGTTTAATTTAATTCATGAAAAGACCGATGAAAATTTCAACGCAGGGGTGTCTGGAATCATGTTTGAACCCCTGGACCTCGGGATCGGTATGACGTCCCTTCCACCCTGTATATGGATATTCTACTTATCAGTCATCAAGTTCTCTAAATACAACCTTTGCTAAGTTTGAGACTAGACTGGCGTCGTGTGAAAATTATGAAACCTGTAGTACCTATTATGTTGTTTTATAATGGAAAAGACGAACAAAGAAAAGTTACCTTTTCTGACGCACTTAAAATTATACGGTTTAAATGCGGACTTCAGAATGAAGGCTCCGTACCATCCATAAAAATTACTATAAATTATAAATGTTGTGTGTATTTGTTGTACCTTTTCAGAAAAACTAAATCGACAGTCAATTTTCAAAATACTTATCACGACTCATGGGACCCTGATGATAGACGGGGAAACAGCAAAAAATAATAGGGCCCGCTCACCTTTTAGTTACGGAACTCTAAAAAATGACAACTTCTCAAGAGAACGGAAATACACATCCTTCCTGATAAATGTGCACTTAGTTCTAGTCGGGTGAATTTGTGATTGCATCCTGTCTGCGTCGAAAATAACCGTACTTTCTAATAAAATTAAGAAGAAATATTATTTGTTATACCTGCATTAGGTACTTACCGGATGTTAGAACCAGAGCTAATAATGATACTTTTGTAAGGAACAACATCCGGTACGTCGCGTTGCTGTATTGCAGTCTGTTTTTTTTTTTATTCCTTACTAACTGTCCCTGCAAAGGTTTTTTTGCACGTATAAGTATTATTAAGAATATTTCTGGTGAAGAAACAAAAATACGTACTAACAAATAAATGAAAATTCGGAAAAATAGAGGGAAGCCGATTTATACGGGAATTCGTGAGCTTCGAGGTCTTCAGTACTAGTTTTTTTTTTAATTTAAGCTTGTCTTCTTTTTCGGGTAAGCCGCTTGGCATATTTCAAAATGTCATATTTTTATACAACGGCGTTCTAGGCTACATTAGCCCATCCATGGCCTCCTATTTTCGGATGGAAAATAAAGGACTTCTCTCACTATGGGTTGAATGGAAAAGAGTGCCAGGCTAACTAAAACTCTTGTTCCTCATTTTTCCTTTTTGTACAGGGCCTTTCACACAATTTTGCTAGCCCGGCCGGATAGATTATCTCCTGAGGCTATCTATACTTAAACCTGCATGTTTCCACTCTAACTTCCATCCCCTATAGTTATTTTATTTAATTAACACACTAATCTACCTTTACAGGTTACTTAACCTAATCGGGTAGCTAGGACTAAACAAAGTTCTAAGTATTTATGTGAACTAGGGTTTCAAAGATTGAATTATTATGCACATAGTTGCAGGTCTAAATGCCAGCAACTGTTTTAATATGTAATTTCTGATAATTCTGATATGCATAGGCAATAAGTTAGCCCGATATACATGCCCATCATTGCTCGTCCCGGAATTGCTTGTTGCTTCATCCTCTTTTCTCCTAGATATGAAATCCTTACTATTTACGATTCCCATGTTTCAAATTTCTGTCTTTCCGCGATTTCTTGGAGTTCTCTGAATATATTGGTTTCCACTTTCAAAATCTTTGATTGATTTGTATCTTCTATAACTTTAAGTCCATTGAATTAGATGCATGTTATACTTGTATTTTTATTATTTATTTCATAATATTTTGGTTATCAGATTGGTTTTGGTTATTGACATTTTACACCCGAGGGTATAACTGCTAGAAACTCTGAAATTCAAAACGCCACATAAGTTCCCGTTTAATTTCTTAACAGATTTTATGTCAATTTTTTCAATTTATTTGCCCCTTTTTTTCCCATATTTTTATACACTCACTTTCTTGTTTGTATGTTTGTTTGTCGTGCCGGTTGGATTTTTGTCACTCAATTAAGGCACTTCTCGATAAGCTAGCAGGCTGAAATGTTCAGGGAAGCGTCCGAATTAAAATCCGATTGCTGCTGACGGTTGGACTGATTTTGATAAATTAATAAGTGACATTAAAAACGTGTTTTTAATTTATTAATTTTCCTTCTCAGACTAGACTAATAGTTTTATTTAGTTTAATTTTAGTAAGATTATACCACTATTAAACACCTATAAATTCAACACACCTTACTGCGAAAGGATTCGCCAATACTTTGGCTTACCATAAGGACAAATAATTTGTATCTCACTATTCATCGATAGCCAGGTAAAGGTAAAAAAACGACCTTAATATTTTTATACATTTATTAGTGATCATTCACGTACACATATTTGCATCTACATTACGTAATGAAAGCAAATAGTTTCTCCTAAAACATCGCTAAGAATAACTAATTAGGTAAAGGATATTTATAAAATAAACAGTAAGTTTAAATTGCCGTTATAACTATTTTTGTACACGAAGGTAAAAAGCACAAAATAGAAGCAAGATAAAGAATAAACAATTGTATTCAGGACGTAGAATCCAAGGTCCAGCTCACTGTGCGAGTACATCTTGTAATACATAATAATTTTGGCATAAATTAGTTAAAATGAGTCATATTCTACATATTATGGTCCATAAATAAATGACAATAAAGTTGACTTTGGTTTTAGTGGCAGAAAGAGCAATGATAATGCACGTATTAACCAGAAGCCTTAAGAAACCAGCTCTACACATATATTCTATATTTTATAAATTTTTAATACAACATACATATATAAATATATAATTTACTTTCAAAGAGCTATATCATTTTGATATTTATAGATACAATATTTATATATTTCTTCAGAAAATAGTATTCAGTATAAATGTGTTAAGGCCCTATAGTTTACGTTTTTTGTACAACTAGTACCAAAAGGAAGTGTGTATACTAGTTGGTCATTGTTTAAAAAAATAGCAACAAGGTTGCATATATTTTTACTACATTTTGAAAATATTTTACTATTATTTGATTCCCAATCAACTTCGTTTAATTATTCATGTCTTATATGGTTCGTTGTTAATCGATTTCAGGCCTACGTCATTGAAACTGGTGGTTTTAATTAGTCAGGCGATCCTGAATGTCTTAGTAAACCGTATAAAACAGAAACAATTGTAACCTCTTTACAAAGTTATTTTACAAAAATAACTACTCTTCACGAATATTATGCATCATAATATTCAGCACCTGTTATAGTCACATTCTTTTCAATTATGTTTATTATTACGTAATCGTACTACATGCACTGTTTCATAGCTTTTTTTATTAAAGATGTTTTTACTTGAAACGTGTTTGAATGCGTGCATTAAAATAAAAGGGATAGTGTCGAATCATAGGATGACTTGGTACGAAAAATTTTGTATAGGTTTACAATCATGTCCTAATATCTAGAGAAAATTGTAACCTTATAATATAATTAACATCAAGATATAGATTTCTAAACATCCATTACACATATAGAAAGTATTCGTTTAATTATTCAATAATATATAGATAGGGTACTGTAGAGGCCCGAATGAAGTTAATATAAAGATTTCGCAAATAATTGGAAACAGCATTATATGGACTGTTATCCAATTCAAACATTTCTTAGTAAAATCAATCGAGCTGATACAGTAACACATTAAACTATTATAATATTTGAGAAACATTTCCAGATTTCGTCTCGGCATATTCATTTTCCATCTTAACACATTTAAATCTCACATAAGCGAATCTTCTAAACCTCTGATCAAAAATTCATCATTGTGAATGTGAACAATCAAATGCCTTGCTTATAATCAAAAATACTTGTAGCCACATCTAAGAATATAATTTCAGTCTTAAATATAATATTTTTTCTACTTTTTTTTTTCTTATATTTATATTATATGTATCGTAAACCACTGTTGTCTGTTAATAATTACAAATCCATAAATCTTTGACGGACACGACGGTATCAACAACGAACGTCCATTAATACTGTTACTCTGATATCCGTCTTGTGCGCATGTAAGTAATACAATTTTAAATAGCTAAATCTTAAAAAGATGAGTAGAAATACGAATGTGAAACTTTTAATAAATATTACAGTACAAAGTAGACAATTATCTTGTATCAAATGTATAATATTAGGTCGTGAGAATAATATAAGCCCCAATATCACTTACACAGTAAACCTGCA
Organism: Trichoplusia ni; assembly: GCF_003590095.1. Lineage (NCBI taxonomy): Eukaryota > Metazoa > Arthropoda > Insecta > Lepidoptera > Noctuidae > Trichoplusia > Trichoplusia ni. The sequence continues at coordinate 2,241,144 of NC_039482.1, read as the reverse complement.
AGACTCATTTATTTCAAAATCGCAGCCTCTAGCCGCATTCTATTTAAATATATTTCGATTTAATAAATACTTTTTGAGTAAAAACTTACCAGGGAAAACGCTTAATTTAATTTTTACAATTAATAACACTAAGACATTTAACATCGAACATTGATTGACTGTACGACAAAGCAATTAAAATTCTCTTGTGAATTATAATTGCCTTATCGTATCAGTATACGAAGTGCAAGTTTTTAAATGCATTATCAATATATCATCAATTTACTTTAATCTATAGAGAAATCATTTCAATTCTAATACAACAATTAATAGCCACTAAAACCTTGCCCTCGGGACATGCGTACTTAATTTAATCTTTGACTATTTTTAAAAGTAACTTAAGTTGAAAACATAGATTTTTTTAACATTTCCACGCATGTGATTATTTTTATAATACTTATATAGGAGAATGGTTTTCACGTGCAGACAACATTTACTTAAGTATTAAATACAAGTTTTCCAACGGCATTTTTAGATAAGTATATATTCCTATGAGCTTAATCTAAGGGGCTTGTCTTCTGGACGGCCAGTTAAGGCAAGCCAGAAGCTTTGCTCTCTTGTATACTAACAGTATATTTTCAGAATTACGTATACTATTTTATAAACATCAAAACTACTTGAGACGAGATCATTTAACTACATTTCAAATGTGTGGGACTCAAAACAATCTTATTTTAGGGTGTATAATCGCTAGTTATATATTGATACAACACATAACACCATTAGACCAGAAATTACCCTAATAAAATGTACCATTCTCCTTTAATTAAGATAAAGTATGTGATATTTTTAAAATGGTTATTTTCCATATATTTTAATCTACAGCAAATGGTCATCGTTTGACAACAGCTCATCTTACATACTACAAGACTATTTCATGAGCTTGCTAACATGAAAAGTTTAAACTTACAATTAATAAATAATGGTAACAAACAATTTATGACAATCATTGATAAATTTACAAATGTTGTAACAATATTTAAGTACTTACTTCTAAGAAATACACAAATGCCTGTGTCTTGTGCGACACACTGCCTACTGTTCCACAAGTATTTGTACTCGTGTTAAATGCAATATGACATTAAATTGGACAAAAATCATAAATATTCCTCCATTCCTACGTCTTTACTTTACATTCTTTACAGAGCTTACCCTACTCATGTTACAATCCTTGAAACTATTCACAACATTTATGACTTTTGTGTCAACAATTTCGAGATAATATTTACAAAATACACAAAGTAAATACTGTATACTTATTGCTATAATATAATACTATTAATTACATCTCTGACGTCACAATATTAGCCGGTGCTACCGACCGTCATACCAAGACACAAATCCATCTACAAGTTAAAGCTTTAAACGTCTTTCCCTCATTAAATGCTGATGATACGTCGATCATATTACCACACAAAACTTTTTCACTGCAGAGATATATTGTTTGTAATTTTAACGCAGTCGTTAGACCGGTACAGGGGGTTTACAAGGGCAGATTTTCACCAGCCGCGCGACCAAAGTCGTTGCTACAATGCTTTAGGGCTGGTGTTTTTAATCATCTGCGACCAGGTTTAACAAGCATTTAGACTTATTCCGGTTGATTTTCACCTGAATAAGCCCCCCTAAATAACTAATAATATTTAAATCACTGGGGAGAACACTGGTGTGTTTTCACTGTCTACTTGAACAAGGAAAAACATGACGGCTTGTGTCGTGGTCTCCTTGTTGGAGGCTGGTGCTAATATTGGAAACTTCTGGAAGCCTCTGCGTCCTGCCGGGTGATGTTGAAGGCCTCGGTCTTCAGGAAGTCGACGGTCTTGTATGCAGAGTCGGATTCGACAGCTGAGAGAGACTTGCCATGGTTGACGTCAACAGTGCTGCGTTGGTCTGCGCCCTGAATTACATACAAACAAAAATATTAATAAAACTCTTATCTTAAAAAAAAGCATACTAATACAGAAACACATTAACACAACAGTAAAATATGTTTTTTCTACTTACGCCTTACCCAGACTGAAATTGATCCTTGAAGTCTGTTAAAGAAATTATTAATTCTCACTTTAAAATTTGGAATAAATACCTTAGATTGGGGTGGTTTCGAGGTGTGGAGATCCAGATCAAGGTACTGCAGAACATCGGGCTTTGTTTCGTCAGCATGCTGCGAACCACCCTGCAATGAGAACCGACACCTTGTAACATCGTACTGAGTAAACAAATGCACACATTGACACACATAGAACACGTTACAAATGTATAGACAACCACATAGCGCTAAATTGTATGTAATTTCGCAATTGAGACGAAAGAAGCATAGCAAAATTAAGAATTAGGTATAATGTTTATATTTGCGATTAAAAGTCAGAATCAAAATGTTTTAATTCCCGAAAATTTAAAATTATTGTCTCTTTGTGCAGTTCCAAATTTCATTCCCATATAGAAGAACCGGCACCAAACTCCATATAAGTGTGACAAAAAGGTTTAGTTATTATTTCAGTGTATTTTTGTTTAAGGTGTTCTTAGGATTTCGTAACCAAAAGGTAAAAACGAAGCCCATTTTATAACTCAGAGAATGTTGTGCGACACCATCTCATAAACCGCGACAGGTAGACAGTTGAATTTTTTGGAGATGTTGTTTTTCTGTTGCCGCTGCAATATCAATAAGTAAATTCAACAATGAGATTCAGCAACGGTTGGAAAGTTCATTAATTTAATGCGGGATCATTTTTGTACGTAAATCTTGAGTCCATTCGTACGGAACCCTTAGTGTCGCAAGTCCGATTCGCACTTGAAGGATCCTCATGTTTCAGAGAATTTGAGATAAACAGCAAGACGATAACAACTCAAGAGGAGTAGCCAAGGGTAACACTTATGAAACAGTAGGCCTGGACTAGCAGTCTATGCAACCACAGACTTTCAAGGTCAAAACTCTAACTAGTTTATGCGAGGTGATATTTCACCTCATTTTTTCGTTAAAGTTCCAGGCTCACTGCAAGAACACCGAAGTACTTAGGGAATAGCGGCAGGTCTATTATCTGTCTTGCAAAATCCATTCCACAGCGAAATCACGATCATAAATGATATTTGGACGAAAGAAAATGTCAAAATGGATAGGGATATCGTGATTGCAAGATACATAATAGCCATGGGGGAATGAACTAAGATGTACAAATGCGGCGATTTCATGCAACAATATCCGATACATGTACCTACTGTCCGTTTTTTAATTCAAGTTAGCAATTAGACATTTGAAGCAGTCCATTTTTTCCATGTCGTTAATAGTGGATACTACTCCGAGGATGTCCGAAAGACCGAAAACGTCCCACCCTTAAACTGGTTTTAATTTATTTTTGCAAAGATTTACAAATTTTGTATTTGTATACATTTTTTTCTATAAATGTCATAGTGTCAATGTCAAGACTCATGTTCATTAGGTTTTCTATTAAAACATTTAACTTTGCTAGTTATTTTTAGTTGATATAATATTATAAGTACTTAGTTTACTCACTTTACCATAATTCAATTCGGACTATACATCATTAAAATGTACTATTTATGCCTATGATGACACTATAAAAAGCTCTAAAACTAGCAGTCTTACTATCCATATGCACTTGCCAAATTACTAACTGAGGTTAATAAACGGACTTTCATTCTAATTTAGTCTTTAAAGACTGTGTATGACGCAGTGAGATGTACCATGGCCATATTTTATTTATATGACAACCACAAAAACTTCCCTACCGCCCGTCTCAAAGTAGTTAGATGCAGTTGCAAAAGCGGATTAAGGCTCTACACGGCTTAGATCCGAGATCTCACTTATTCTTCTGCAATAATTTCGGAGTAATGGTTGCAAAAGATAAAATCCTAAGAAATCTAACAATGCAGGAAATCGGGAAAACGTTTAAGCGTTCATCTCGATATGATTCCAAGAAATCTAAGAGTAAAAGAAAAACTCGCTCGAAAAAATATGAACCCTATCTTATTGGGGCTTAGATTCAGATTTCGGTATTCTGTAACGTTGACTATAGGACATTTCACTGCGACATGTACACACCGCCGTGGCCGGGCCGGCTACTGCCAGTTTAGATGGCTCTCGCGTCGGAACGCTTTTGCTTCGGCAGCTGCTATGGTTACAAGGTTTCCGCTGAATTTCGTTCGGTTTCTGTTCTGTTTCGGTCTTTTTCTAAAAAGGAAACACAATAATCACAATACTGTAAAGGCTCATTTTCGTTGATCGTCGATCTCGCTACATACGGGATATTTGACATTGCTTAAGGCAACGATAACCGTTTCCACATGTCCAGATTATCCGCAGCAAAGAATATTATTCGTAACAAAACCCCAGCATCTCATTTGCTTTAATCTAATCAATGAATGTCATTAATTGACAACCCGGATTCGGAGACATCCCGTACGCGACAAAATCAACCATTGGTGAGAACGAGCCTTTATAGAGAGAAACAAACCAGGCAGATACTTAATTACAGCACAGTGTTAAGAGAATTAGAAAGTTAAGGTATCATGAGGCGTTGCATTTGCTCATGTGAGGCGAGTTAGTCACTAGCTGTTACTCAAAAATCTTGTTATCTCCGCCTCCGTTGTTTAGCTGTTGGAGGTCAGCACAAACACTAAGTACAACACCATAGTTTGTAAAAAGTTTGATTTAAATCGCATTTTTGCTTTGCCAGTGTTAATCAAATATACGCTGAAAGAGAAGGGTGTTCGGAGAGAAATGAAACACGTTTACAAGCTTCAAAAAGTCGCATGTCGTAAAACAATTTTAATAAAAGGTACACGTTTCTTTGCATTTTTATTTCATGTTGAACATCTTAAGCCACAATATTATGATCACGTCATGTTTCAATCTAGGTCGACCTGAGGAGCGACGGTCAATGTCACAGGTTATTGCTACTTCAATACATTTTCTGTGCCGCCTCCGCCGAGGATATTGCTTAAACAATATTCAAGTTAGTTTTAAACAAACAAGCATATTTTAACCTTTTCATGTTGATATTTCACAATTGAACTTAAATATTTGACAAAATAATAATATAATCAGTACTCACCAATAAACTACAGTCGATGATTCTTCAGTTTAGAAATAAAATCACTGTCATCTATCAATTGTTAAAGTCATTGATAAAAACTATCTACAACGATAAAATGTACCTAGAATTTAAGGCAACGTCACAGAGTTTCATTACAGGATACAAGGAAAAAATCTTGACGTCATTTTATACAGATTGCTATAATTATGATTATGTTTAAACCGTCGCGGTAAAGCCAGTTTAGTGATGTCTAAAAGGCCAGAGGTTAGTATTTGAATTGCTAGGACTATTGATTTTACCTGTGCCATGATGGCGTTGATGTGGCCAACGCTGACGCTTGAATGACGCGGCTTCAGAGCGCGGTCAACCGCGGGCGGCAGCGACGGGAGATTGCAGTACTGCATCGACTAACAAACATACATAACGGTCAGAAATGTTACGGATCGGACCTATTGGGTAATGGAACTAAGTAATTATTCGTGATTGATGTAGGGGCGGAGAATGTTTGGATCACTTTTGATTTTTATCGTCCGTTTTGTCATATTAAATGCATCCCAATAATTATTTTTTTAATTATGATTAACGTAAAACTCACGGATATCCTAGCCGAGCGCGAGGGTTCGATCCCCGCGTAGGACAAGCATGTGTGTGATCCAAGATTGCGTGTCCGAGTCTGGGTGTATTTGGCAAGTGACTTGGATGTTTGTGAAACGCCACGCGATACGGACAAAATTATTTTATGGAATCGTATTAAAACTACTTTTGACTTTGACTATCCAAAGAAAAAACGGATAATCAGAAATTATTTAATATCCGTAATTGTAACCGCAACCGAATCCGATGATCCTCATCCATACCATCTACCATATTAAAAAAAACTTAATACCAACATACAATTGCATCAGTAACCTACAAGTACGTATTATAAAGTTTTCCTCGAACTAAATGTAAAGAGATTAAGAGACCATAATCACATTGTCCTCGGTCCCTATACACCTTCATAACATTAATATAATTGTTTTCTAGTCCAATATGCAACCCTGAATATTGGTCTGGGAAACAATTATATTAATGTTAATAATGAAATTGATGCACATCAAGGTAATCCATGGATAATTCAAGGAATTTCATATTTATTAACTGTATCGTATTGTGTGGGACGCAATTATGCACTAAGCTTAATGAGTCCGCAGTTGTGTTTGTGTAATGTTTATATAATGAGCTAGTAATTATTTGGTATAGCAATAGATTGAAAATAATCCATGTATTCATACAACTGATATAAATCTTTCCCTAAATCTTGGAATGTTTGCAGTAAAAGATGAGTCCTTAAATACTCCTACCCCTCCCCAGTCCATGGTGTTACAAGTGCTGAAATGTCTCCGAAGAGAATCGTATCACTGATTTTTTTTTTGTCACTTGTACCAATTGAGTTCTGTTTATAGACTACAAGAGGTTGGATAAGGAAGGCTGACGACCGGGAGTTCTAGCGGCACTTGAGGAAGGCCTATGTCCAACAGTGGACCTTATTAAGCCAGACTAATGTCGATGTATCGACATATATTGCTGAAAGTAATTACTTACGGCATGTCCCGGTGAAGTTTCCTCTTCATCATCGGTGGTACGCAGAACTGGTACGAGCAGTCGCCCAGGCGAGGTGGGGGCTCCCTGAGACATACGGCGCGGGACTCGAAGCCGCTGCTGCTGTTGTTGTTGCTGCTGCTGTTGCTGGTGGAGCTGCTGCTGTTGCTGGTGCTGCTGTGGATGATGCAGCGGCGGATGTTGCTGCTGTTGATGCAGCGCCTAAATACGATATGGATGTGATATGATCGAATACTTTCAAATATGGAAAATGGAACGTCTTGGCAATTGAAAACATAATTTCCTACAAAGGAGTTTGAGTTTTGTTTTTGATTCTTGCCCAAATGTATTCCGCATTCATCTCCATCTGCACGACATAGTTTTCTTTCTTTTCTTGAACGTCAGAGATACGGTTGTATTGTTGACAATCCTGTACTATAGTGTATGTATAGGGTAACAATGATATGTATAACTGTACAATAGTTTCCCTATTAACGCAACCGGATGTACCTACATTGTAAATAAAGCCAAGACCTTTTACATTTGTAAGGAGATGTGGTTCCATGACACTTCTTCATGAATAAAAATTGTACTGTAAGTAACATTGTTGCAAATCTTATGAAAATCTTAATTTCAAATTGTATTCAACAACAGGGGCCGTGACGTTGTGGAATCGATCACTAAGGTAATGGGAAAAATTTCTGCGAACTTGGGATTATTTTGAATTCACCTACGTATTGTTATTGTTCGTAAAACCGTTGTCGCAAACGAAGGGTCACGTTACAAGACTAAAATAAAGACCACCATAAACATAATAAAAATAGATTGTTATTTAAGTAGGTATGTCACTTACATTCTCATGAGCAGACGTCTCCGGGGGTTCCTGAATCTTGGGACCTTGGAAGGGATCTTTTAGCGGGGCATCTCGTGTCCTAGTGGACAAGGTGGCAAAGGTTTTGGGCGGGCGCGGTGGGACTGGAGGGCCTGTAATAAAGATATTCACGATGTAACATATTTTTAACATTGCTCTATAAAAAAGAGTCGTGAATATGTTTATTTACCATCCTCGGATCCTCCATTCTTCTTGGGTGTCACGGTCAATTTCGTGAAAGACTTGGTAACGGACCAGTCTGCTGAAAGAATAAACATGTCATCATTTCAAATCGACAAAATGTTTCCTAAAAAACGTCCAAAACAATTTGGATTGCTTAGAAGTATACTTACGTATGTTCTGGTGACTAGCATGCAGCGACACCTCTTCTTCGTCGCTCAAATTGGACTCATTCTCAGACAGTTCGGCGGTGTTAAGCCTGAAGTGCGACTGGCTGGAGTACAACTGTTGACCCTCGATACGGGTACTCATCATAATATTCTTTGGGTCAAACGTGAAAGCCCGTTGCTCATCCTGCGACAGAGTTGTATTTTGAGATCGACGATGTAATTGGACTACGCAAGTTTTTGGAAAGGTTCATAATACCTAGGTAGTGTTAAACCCTTAAAGGTTAAATGGCAAAACAATAAACCGTCCACCACAAACCTTCATCAAAAAGTAAGATAGAAGCTGAAGATTCCTCGTTCACGCAACATAGAAGTTAGGTCAACACGTAGTTTCTACAGATTCGGCCTAACGGTGTTCCCATCTCTTCATCACTGATCCATAGAGGATCGGTGAAAATGGATTCCATTGATCCACAGAGCCGAGATGGAAAAGCTATGTCAAATTAACTACTGCACGGAGAGCTTACCACGCTTAATTATTGGGCGAGCCAGGTGACAAATTCAATCCCCGAATGAGTAATCCATTATTGTGCATCACAAGTACTTGTATAAGGTTAGGTTATCTTTATGACAGTTAATTAAATGTTTGTAACACACACAAAACCACCCTCTAAAACTTGCTGGTCCAATTTTGCATCGAATAATTGCTATTATTTTGCTTAGAATCATTGAAAACAAATGGAAACGAACTAACTTTTCCCGCCACTTGTTTACATGTCGTTATTGTTTCAGACTTAAATTTTAATTAAAAGTTAGGGCGAAACTGCGCATTTCATATAGCATTGAGTTTCGACTGCAGATTAATTGCTGTGTAGGTTACTAATGAACTTGGACAGCCGAATAACAGGATTTCTACGACAAGATCAGGGATGTAACTAATATGCAATTTCGGATACGGTAACGGATACGAATATTATTACATCGGTTTTGGATCCGATTATAGATATGAAATGACTTGAGATTATCCGCTTGTTTGGTATTCCAGTGAAGGATATATTTTTCAGTTATTGTGAGAATAAACTTAAAAATGCATGGAGAAGATGACATGTGTGGGGTTCGGCGGACAAGAGCCAGCCATCATTGTTTGTTTCATTAAACCTCATCGTTCCAAATGTATCAGATAATTTTATTTTGGATTCGGTTTCGAGTAATTTCGTATCTTGCATATCCGATAATTTCGACTATGGTTACGGAGCACTACAACGTCCCTGAGGGCTATCGAGTTACGCATTAGATGCCTTACCCAGAACTATCGATCAATAGACTGATCCTGATGCATATATGTCATTATAGTGAACAGCTGTCGTCAGCCAAGATTGATGTGCAAATTTACACAATTATTCAATACCTGACGTAGGATGCCCACGACATTGAAAAATAACTCTGATGATTGAAACCGTAATTAAATTATCAATGAAGCAAGAGCTTTCCATTAGCTTAAGGTCAAGAGCGAGTCCACTTCGGTACTAATAAATAAATAAAAAATAAAAAGCTAATGTAGTTTTTCCGACCGGTCAGTGGCTAATTACAATAAAAGCTTTCTTTGACGATTATGAGAGTATAATACTAGGTATTAACAATGCGTCATCTAAGCCGTTACGATAAATAATCTGATGATTCGTGTGTTTTGCGTCCCCACGAGTTCGCTGAGTTAGCTTCTGGCTAATGGGAAATAAGGTTGCTGAGACATTTGAAGATATTGCATTTAAATTAATGTCGCTATAGCATTGGCCTATAACGCCAAAAGCAAAGAGCGCGAAGGATGCAAGTGTAGCTTGTATCAATAAGTAGACGAGTAGAAATGTTCATTAAAAAATTGCGTAAACTTTTAGTCACAAGAAAAAGTTTTTATTCAAGTCTAACAGAAGAAGGGTCGAATAACCCACCCGGAAGGAGCGCCCACCCCATCCTCCTCGACTACCGATCGGATACAAAACTTTATTCCCGCCAAAACACTCCGTTCAAGGCGCATCTTTGTCTCCATTTTTTTACTTCCCTTTATTTCCTTAGTATCGAGAGTACTTCAATAAAAAGTAAAAAAACAGTTGGTAAATAGTCTTATATAACACTAAACAAGGCTTCCAAACAGTAAACACAAAACCTGCATTAAAATACTTTCACACTAATGCAACCGATCAAAATTACATTAAACAAATTCGTATCCATTTTCAATAATGAGAGTCGACAAAATCACAGTTCAGTAATTTAGTAGTGAAGTGAAAACGACGTGGCGTGGGGTGGGGGGTGGCTCCAGCCCAGCCTGCACATCCAATGCTTTGCCTACTTGCATCCCGCTTTTCCATCCCAAGGCCCGAAATCAATACTCCCCCCACCCTCACGAAGGGTGGCGCGTGTTATTATGTACTCGTATTACATTACCTGAAAGCTAGCAAGAATGCAACTGTAATTTTTTAGTGATAAATATCTAGAAACAGTATCGCGACTACTACGCAGTTTGTATTGCGATGTAGTCAAATAATTCATGCTTTTTGGTGAAATTAAAAGGTTTTGTTTTTAACTGTAAGTTTTAGTTTATGTATTCTACGAATCATCGATTATACTGTGTACATTACTTTAGTATTTCATTTTTGGGAAAACATTGAACAAAAAATTACTATGTCAACATCGTGGTTCATTCCTGAAAGTTCGGCAAGTATTCGAAAGTTTGTGAAACTCCCGCCGTTAGACACACGCTTTCAGCGCAACTTTCCTTGCCTCACCTAGTAGTTTCCTTGAGATTTTAATTAGTTATTCATGCATGACCTTCAAATCACAGGTACATACGACCTGGAAATTCACGGTCACTGGTTCAACATTGATTTTGTCCCCGTCGATTTTAATAATCGTTACAAACTGTTTACTAACATTTCTTTATTCTTTATAATATTTATCTAGACGGTTTCCTAAAAGTTTATCTTTGAAGGTTGCTAGATCAATGGATATGGTTAAGAAAATCATATTCGACGGTCTGTTAAGTCGTTAAGTAGCCGTTGCGGGTTAACAAGCTAAGCCAATCCAAGAAGGCGGTAAGTGCCGCGTAGTACTTGTGCACCACACGCAAAGCATGAAATTCTGAACTATGTAACTAAACAAGTTTCAACAAACTAACAAACAAGGTCCCGGAGGGAGCAGACCCGAGCTTGTTTGATAACTACACTGTTGTATTCTGCTTATTCTATATTCCTATTACACAAAGTTACACTTCAGTAGCATGTGTACGAATAAACTTTTCTATTTCTATTCGCGAAAAGATACGTTACACTCTGAAAAGAAAATGCACAGCTTTTCCTGTACCCATCGCGTAGTTGAAAACTAGGTATTACGTATTACTTGAATTCATGTTTATTCAACCGTTTTCTTAGGAACATGCTAAAGATAAAATCGATGACATACTTTTAATGTTTGTTGCGTTTGGTAAATAAATGCTACAACATTTAAAATGCAAAAATGTGATGCGATTTCCGGCCTGATAAGAAGTAAAAGGTCTACTTTTGTATAATGATTGAAAAAGCAAGTTGATACAAACCCTCAACAATTATCATGATACATTGTAACCATGATGGAGATTAGATTCAAGGTCTTAACCTAATGTTGTAAAGAACATGCAACACTCTACAGATAACCGCGCACAACAATTGCAGCCGAGTACAAATTACACACGACCACGCTGCCAGTACTACTCCTTGATCTATTTCAAGACACATTTCCTTGGTTGACTCGAAGGGGACTCGTCGATACGATCTTTAGGAGCACAACAGAATGAAGGCAATTCTCCTGTTATAGCTATGAATAATTTACAATATTGACTTACTTGTGCGCGCACGCCGGTGATGCATTCGGAGATGGGTATGTAGGGGCCGGTACCGTCAGGACATTCGTAATGGTCGGTCAATGCTGACACAGTGGAGACGTTGTTCTGATAATTATCTGAAAGGCAAGATACAAATACAATCACAAACAAAATCTAAAGAGTGTAAATCGACGGATTATTCTCGAACAAGTGTTCTTGAAAAGTTTAAACATTTTTTTCACTCTGACTCTCAATTGACTTGGAGTATAATATATGCCCGCCAATATACACTCTTTCAGGTATTGCTACGCAGTTTTCGCTTACGCCAAATATAGGACAGACAATGGCTATTGCTACTAGCATGGCATGGACATGGCTGTGCGGAAGATACACATACAAAACATTGACATAAAATTCGCTTCACTGGCTAACTGCTGGTAAGCAACGGTAAAAAAAATATAAACAAAAGTAAATCTAGTGCAAAAGTTATACGCTATAAGCTTGATCTATAGTCCGTTCACATAAAAGCGAAACGAAAATAAATCTACATATAACATATAGTTTATTGTACCTGGTTTGGAACTAGGCCCTGGTTGAGGTTCAACTAAGGAAACATATTTATGATGTAAACAAAGTCATGGAAAATATTATTCATTTAAGTACTTAATTATTTAATTGCGCCTGCGCATCAATGTAAGACCAACTTTCATTTCATCTACGTTTTGGCAAAACACGGAGTTCAGTCAGACCAATATACTAAATATCTAGTAAATTACTTAACAAGATTTTTATCTAGCCTAAGTCTAGCTAGCGTAAGGTGTCCAACACAGCTGGGCTATGGCCTTCCATAACTAGTTGAATAATTCCCTGATTCCCCGCGCCACCTCTAACTAGCCCTCGCGACAATTTAAGGAAAATTTATAAAACAGATTCATTAATAAATATTTGAATGTTCCTTTCAACATTGGAAGAGGCGAGGCTAGTCCAGCTGTCGGACTTTTTTAAAAGATAACTTATATTTGATCTGTTTGTCCATTAAAAACAGTACCGTGAGCGCGGATACATCGCAAGCCCTGTTCTGGCGGCGAGGGGGTGGCGCGGCGGTAGGGTTGCCCCCGCTTCGCCGAAACGTTGCGATGTGTGAGATGACCCTGCCCTTGAAATTTAGCAGGAACTTGTTTATATGCATCGACAGGAATATTTCAATAGTATTTTATTTTAAAACAGCCAAGCAATTTATATTTCGACAAAGGCACTTATACTATAAATCTAAGTACGTATTCATAGGTAGTGTGACCCAATTAAAATATATATATTTTTACACTACGTCGCAATTATTTGGTTAACCTAAAACAAAGAACGCTCAGGCCAAATTAAATTTGTCAAATAATTCAGTATAAAATTAGTACCTGAGCGGCGGCTAGGTCCCGGCTGTCGTGCAGCTACGAATGAGTTTAAACAATGAAATTAATATCAAACGTTTTGGTAAAATTCACTAGGCAAATTCAATTAAAAAAACAAATAAAGAATTTAATATGAGTTTATATAGTACCTGACAGACGACGCGGACCGCTGGGGTCAGCTGAGACGGAAAATTACAACAATTAATTGAGAACTTTCATTAAATCAACACATTAAATAACTAAAAATTACTACGAAATTAAAACACCAACTATTGGTCTATTCTATCTATCTTTTTTACCTGAGCGACTCCTCGATGTCAAACGTCCAGCTAAACAACAAGAAATAGATTTGTAAACCGAGTGACAGAAGCAATTATATTTCATCGCAAAAAATATACAAAATCATATTTTACCTATCTGGCGACTTGGTCCTGGTTGGGGGACCACTAGAAAAACAATGTAACTGATTAGATAACTGTGTTATATACTTTAAGAAAGAAACTTTATCATACTTCTAAATATGCATTCAATATTAACACCAAACATTAAAATACCTTTACCTGTGTAGCAATACACACGCGGCTCTTGGATTGCTTAGAAGAAAAATCCATAATAAGTTACACGTTATAATAAATTAAATTTCAGGAAATATTTCTGTAGTAAATTTTACTGATACTGGCCCATATCAATGTACCAAAAATACATTTGATTTAAGCCAGAAAGTAGAGAAAATTATTACCACGACTAAGTATCGGGTTTCAAAGGATGTAATAAACAAAATTATAGTTTTGTAAATTTTTACCCAAATGACGGCAAGAAGAGCGCTCGCGGTGGCCTAAAAAATATTATATACTGTCAATAATTTTGAAATTAATTAAAGTGTGGATAAAATTATTATTTTTGTTTCATAATTTACCTGAGCAGTGACTTGGTCCTGGTTGCGGATCAGCTTGAAAACGAAATACGAAAATGTTGTTTAAATGTCAACAATTAATTGGTACTATTTCAATAGGTCTTATTAATGCCGTCAAATAGTACTTATAAAAACTAATTATAGTTACCTGAGTACTGGTTCGTTCCAGAGTGGATAACCACTAAGAAAAAAACAAATTAGTCAGTATCTTAGGTAAAAGCGCTTATACATAGAATGATTATAATAACAAGCAACTATCTCAAACGTATCATTCAATTTATTTATTCAGTAATGAAACTAATAATGTTATAATATTTGTAAATATTCGTATTATAACATGTCTGGCAGCACGGATAGCCGAGTGGTTGAGGTCACCACGCCAAACTTACTGAGCGCGACGTGTCGCGAGTTCGAACCCCGCGGAGGGCAAGAATTTGTGTGATCCACGAATGCTTGTCCTGGGTCTGGTTGTCTTTGTGCATGTGACTTGAATGTTTATTAAAATCCCGCGACACAAAGATTAAATTCCTAATTCGGGAGTCGTTTTTTAAAACAAATACAAAGACTTTCAACGATTATTAAAGTATGAAAAATATCTTAATATATTAAAACTCTTTGATATAAACGTCGTTCAATTACGAATTCGACGCCTCGATATTAAGTAACGGCTAGTTTGAACCAAACGGTAACACATGTTTAGCAGTTGTACACGTGGTATAACCGGCATGTGATGAACCGATGAGAATTCACGATCAAAAGATATTGCATAAGCATATTATACAAGTTTGAGGACTAATTGTAGAACTAAAATACATATACAATAAAGAGAAAATTACCTAATTGGAGCGACCCAGGTGGCGGGGAGTCGTCTGGGAGAAAACAGTTTTTGTGATTATACAATAAGTCTATACTAACAAGTACTTATGTAAAAAAATATAAGCATGTCTCAATATTTCAAAATATTTATCAAATTATTTGGAATTTAAAAACGCTTTTGTCATGAGGTCCAACGTTTTCAGTCTGTTTCCTTAACTGATGTCCAATCAATGACAAGTATCATCTTGTGAGAATGCGTTACATATGAAAACATATTATATTAGGTGCATCTATTATTCTAGCTATTATACCTGAGTCATCACCGTTGTCAAATGGGTTGCAAGGAGGCGTTGCTTAGAAAAAAATAACTCAATTAGGCTCCTCGTAAACGAGTCAACATAAGTTAGTGATACTCGACAATTCTAGTCTGTAAGCGGCGATCGCCAAACAAAGTAAAAAAGAAGTCCGAACGCGTTGTTAGCGATTGAAAGTCGTCGAATATCAGACTAACTTTATCTCGTGTACAGAAATAATTAAATCATTTCAATGTTATATCTGTGATCACAATTAACTTAACCTCAACTAGAAACAGATTGTTATAAATAATTAAATACCTTTGGAAGCACTACGTCCTCGTCGCTTCTTAGGTTTAGCTAGGACAATATTAAAGAGATTAATAAAATATCGGACAAACGAAATATTATATTCATCTAAGTCGCAGCGCGAAATTGAAGTTTTATTTTCGCAATACTTTCTTGTAACATGCGCCAGCAAGCGAGGGAGGAAGATGGTACGTGAAAGCTTTTTTATTTTTACTTACTGCATGTTAAAAGTTTTTTAAGGTCACATTCAACGCAATTATGAAAATACAATAGAGCGGAGCTTAAAGGCCTTGTTCGCGAGTCCCTGAACGCATTTTTCTTGTTAGTTGTCTAAGTGCCTCTTGCACTATTTACAAGGAAATTAGATTTCTGTTTAGACAACAACGTGGAGAAAAATCAATTCCATGGAAAATTTTCTAAGCACTATACTTGAGCACGTTTACATTGAAATATTCATAAATTTAAGAAAATAAAGCTTTTAAGTCGACTATGTAAAAACGTGTATGTTTATTATGTACAAAGCTTATATTGTTTTATATTTCGTGACTGTACAAAATGTTTCACCTATGTTCAAAAATAAGCACTAAGTAAGTACTACATAAGTGTAGGTGACATAAATTGCACTCAAATCGCGCTTTACACGAGTTTAGGAGAACATCTTCGCTTAAGAGACAATGGAGGTCTACCACGAGCCTGTTTCGGAAATAAGCCGCTGTGCGCCGTGAGGTGCAGTCTTAACAGCACTGTAGAATGCTAATTCAAGGGATGATGGTAGGCCTCCTGTCGACGGTTACAAACTATGTACTTACCGACGACCTTGACGGGGGATGACTCTTGTGTGGAGCGCAAGCCGCAGACTCGGCAGATGGCGTCCACCCACTTCTCCATCTCGGATTCGCAATCAGCTTCGAGGTGATAAGTGCGACGCTGCGTCTGGATTGTAAACACGGATCCACGGATCTTAGGATTGAATGGAGCGTGACTATTACGTTCCATACGCAGCCCGGCATCCACCTATAGTGTAAAATAACTTTTTAAATAACTACAACCTCCCGAAACCTATACAACGTTTCTTTTTTTTAATTTAGGTCTTTCTAATTCAGAGACACGAGTTATTTTTAGTAAAACAAAATATTTAATAACATAAATATGCAGCAAAAGCGAAAAACCTATTTCAAAAAGCAGGAAAACATTGTCTGTATTCAGTGTAGGTGTATTTATTATTAGACGTTACCTAATTAATGTTTTAAATTTGTTATTTGACTTATTATTTTTTACCGAATATGCTGTTTAAGTAGAAAGTCGAAAAATGTACGCGTAGCTACGAGATATTATTTGAACAGTAGGTGACGAAGTGTCAATTACCTATGCAACTTAGGAAATAGTTAAGTAATGAGAATTATTGGCATTAATATAAAGCATTAATCATCAGTTCAATGTCTCGATTCGTGACCTGAATTAACAGAAAACAACTATACGTAAGTACAGCGTTTTTTGACGACCAAGTAAAATTATGAATGATCTTGCTTGATACGTAGGCAAACAACAGACTATACTTTAATTTGTAAAATAAATATTTTCCTGATAAATAAGTTTTTTTGACGACTAATTCTTTTTAAACTAGCTAAGTAAGATCTAAAACGCGTACCTGAATCTCTAGAACAGATCAAGTACCAAAGGAAAAAATTGAATTCCCCTTCATAAACAAAACACTCAAAGGATATACTTTGAATACAGATAATGATTAATATTTATGATAAAGTATAATTTGAGTAATACTCTATTATCACAGCTATATCATGTTTCTAAAAACATGAGTAATGCATCCATCCACAAAGTATAAACAGAAATCAAATGTCACAACAATCTATTTTGCTGAGACAAATGTGTGGACGTCGATTTCTAGGATAATGTGGGCGGATTTATAAACCTTTCTATTCCTGTAATAAGCATATTTGTAACGATAATAGCCGTAATTTCTTTTGTAACTAACCAAAGAAATTCGAGCCTGATACCTCTTATTCAAGTATTTGATGTATAAATAATCATTTTATCGATAATATCTATCCTGAAATCTTTGTTACTAACGAATGATTCAAATTAAACGAGGATTCCAAGTTGTCGCGTTTATTATTATGGTAAACAGCGGGAAATTAACGCGTGACTCGCCGCAAGTTTAAGGAATGAGGTTTAATACATTTTTGGTCCTGAATTTATCAATCAAAATTAATAACTAAATGAAATGAAGGAGAGGTACTTCAGGCTTGTATTAACCAGATTATTACAAAAGCGATAAGATTTATAGACATAGTAGAGAAAAAGCCATAGTATTTGAGCCCAACCAAAACTTTCTTTTGGTTCTAAATTACATAGGTATTTTTTATTAATTTAATCTACGAATTCATGATATACACTTTAGCTAATATGAAAGTAAAGAGGTAAAATACTTGTAAACAATACTGCAACTACAGCTAGTTTACTTACCTAAGTCCTGATTCAAATTTATTAAGGGATATAGGACAAATACTTAACTCTCACTTCACTGAACTATTTCCCAATTTCTGATCACAATTTTAAACTAGATCATAAGTGTATTTTCCATAAAGAAAAACAAGAAAACACTAAGAAAGCATAATCATTTTACAGCAAAATAACAACGGTTAATTCAGTAATTTTAGTAAGTTTTTTTTATAGAAATATTAATATTATTTAACTTTTTAGTAATTGTTCTATTTGTTTATTCACACCCATTAAAATAATTTCAAAAGTGAATGTTAAAGAGTAATACTGATCACAAACCGTAGAAGCCGGAGAAAAAAAAACCAAAAAATTTTAAATATTGTAAAACAGGAAAAAGGAAATATTAAAGAGTATTAAAATAATCCCAATAATTTAAAAGAAAAATCACTTTCATAAAAACTATTTTAGATAAAAAAGATTTTAAGTTAAATTTTCATTTAGCACTCAAAAACCGTACAAAGTATAAAGGTGATTTACCAGGTATTTAGCAATTTAGTGATTTGAATTTAAAACACTCATTTAAAATCATAGAAGTACAATAACTAAAGCTGAAGACAACAGGGTAGAGAATTCGAAAATATATTTTCTAGCTCTCCACACAACTGTCTCGTTCCAGCTCCAACTACTGACTGCAGGCTCCCCCTACTGTGCTGGCCTTTATATATGCATCTGTAGTGCCAACACATTAAAGGTCACACACACACATCCATAATAGCCTGTCTTTTGTAGGGGTAGATTAATTTAGCCCTTACAGTATAATCATTTAATTAGGTAAATAATTATCTCTTTTTTCATAATTTTGCTCAACCTATCTTTTTTTTGTACTGGTAAAGGGTCATCTAGATCTTTACACGAAAATTGGTTTTTAGTGTGATTCTGAGTAAAATGTGTTCCTTAGAAAATATTATTGATGAATTTGGAGGGATTTTATACATCCCGCATTAAGCTTAAAGCATGAGTGCCTACAATATTATTGTTGGAGTATTTCTAGACCATTCTTTTGAGAATATCAGTTGAAATTTGAGAGAATTAACTTATTGGTTTATTATATTAATAAAAATAAGGTTTTTATAGAACTAATCACACCTAAGTTGACTTTTAAGCTGATGTTTTAAGACTTTTGCTAAGCAGAATACTGTACTAAACATATTTTCTAATATAATTAGATTTAACAGTAATTTCGTAACTTTCGTAATTTTTGCCTTTATGCTGAGTCCTGATTTGGACAAAACTTAATACTAATCAATTACTTAAGACATTTTGATGACTGTGTTTGTTAGATTTGACAAAGTATTAGGTACTTTTGTTTAACCAAACTGATGCATAGTTAGTTTTATGGTTAACATGTGGTTCTACACATAACTTTGTTAGTTGATTAAATTCTACTAATAATGTTAGCATTCAGAAGTGATAAGCAAAATTAGTAAGTGTTATTCTGTTAGTATTTTTTGATAATTTTTACGTCTTGCCACTTACTTGTTCGCACAAATCAAGATCAATGGTGCCTTTAAGGCGCCGACAGTTTCGGTCGGCATAGTAATCTAAGAAATATTGCCCTGGAAGCTCGCCTGACTGCCTTAAGGAAAACCAGCGCCTGCGCCATCTCTGTAGGAACCAAAATAAACACTTCATAAACTCGTTAAGTATCTGCCTACTTTCCAAGGGCTTTGCCACAATTTAGGGCATAACCACAAATAAGGACACTAATTCGCTACACTTACGGTAGAATATTTGGGGGAATTTTAATATCAACCGATACATTCACATGCTCTGTAAACAAAGGTAAAATGCCAAGCTGAACTTGAGCTCACCGTTCTCCAAATACGCCTGTTCGGTGGAGATTTTGTCAGCCACCCCTCGTGGACCGTGTTTCTCGACATTTTTGCTGATTTACTTAATATCAAAATGAAATGAGTCACATATTATCACTGTTTGGCGACCTCCGTTCTTTTACAAACGTTCACCTCACCACGGCACTAATATTTTTCTACTTTTTTCATTCAATACAGAGTACCGGTGTTGCCAGAAATTAACCACAGGCTATAAATATACGCAAATGTCTTTGAGTCAAGGTGACGGATAAGTAAATTTTTTTTTTTAAAGAATTTATAAACCACTTCTTAACTGAGTAATTATTGCTTGTATACATAAATTCATGCTCTCCTTACAATGTCTTTCGCTAATTATCAAAATCTCCTTATCTCGATATCTCCTTAATGAGCTTATCAATTAAAAGTATTTTTTTCTGTTTTGTTGGGTAAAATGATGCTGAACTATATTGTTCTTTTGAAAACATATCGTAAAATTTTGCAAAATAAAAAATCTTTCTCTTTCAAGATTAGTGGCACTTTAGGTATTCACTAAAGTGATTTTTTTTAATGTTACCACCATGATGTTCGTTTAGGTTTTAAAAGAATATTTGTTTTCGGTAAGACATTTTTTTCTCTGAGCACAAATTGGTCATTTATGTAATATATTATGACAAAAATGAATTCTTTCAATAAGCATAATATGCCTTATCCGCATATGGCATAATAAAATGGCAACATTGTCTTCGTTAGCCATGGAATTTATAAAATCTATAGGTATGACTATCGCCCTGCAACAAGCTTGCGTTATAATATAAATATACGATTCAAACATGGGATTTATTTCTCTTCCAAAATTTCAAGATCTCTAGACCAAGAAAGTATCACAGGAACGTACGCGTTCAGTACGAAAAAAGGTAGTTTTTTTCTTTGAAAAATTCCCTTTATTGGCTCGGCGGCTCGTCTTTAATGACTAAACGAACCATACTGCAAACTTTCCCGCAATTGGCCAGCGCCTCGCAATGAAAATTAAATACATTTTTCAATGTTTGAGGCTACAATTAAAAAAACAAACTAGAATCCTAGTAGCTATTTGGTAGCCGACGGTAAAAGTTAAGAAACTGCATTTATTTTTGTATAATGAAAATATTAAACAATATCGCAGTACCTACAGCAAAGTTAGTAATAAACTTTCCGGTTCTTATACAAAAGCTCAACTTGCACAACAAAACTCTCCCTCTCTCAGCGAGGTAGGGGAGGTAAGGATTCCCTGTTTTTCTCGAAGCCTAAACAAATGAATTCTAGGACGATGACATTTTAAGGCGTACAATGATTTTCATGTGAAATAAAATACGGCATTACATTAATCAATCTAAGTATTATGAGTGTATTGTCTGGTACCTAGATATTATGTTGTTTATAGTTTTTTTTTTTACTTTCACCTTGCTAGAGGTGCTAGAACTTTATAGGGATCAGAGAAGACCAAGATCTTTAACTCATATAAAAGGCCCTCATAATGGACAAAGGAGTGTTTAGTGCAATAAAGGTCGTGAGTTTCATCGGTCTGTGGGATGCATCCAAAAACCACCGCTCAAGTTTCCACGAGGCGCGTCTTATCGTGTAACTAGAAATTTCCTGTATAACTGAAAAATCCTGTCCTTTGTAACTGAAAAATCCGTAAAGATAAATTTCTTGAACTATTACAAAAAAAGCTTTGGGCAAATTTTCTCATACAATCTATGCAAAACATACCCTACAATTTTGACACAGTTTTCGACAGTTCCTTTCAAACCTAACATCAGGATTTTTTAATTTTAGGTTCCAAAAAATTAACAAGTATGGATCAAGTGGTTCGTCACCCAAAATACCCCGAGAGTAATGTTTTAAAATTAGGTGGATACGATCCAAATAAGTAACTATGAGCATTTAATTATTTTTTCAATATTTTAATGGTCACGGGCAACGTCAATAGTAGACATCACTTGAGTGCCTCGTGTAGGTACCTACTTACCCACAGCTTGTACAAGTGGCGAGATAATTTTTGTCTCGAATACGCTGTTGTACAGATCTATGCAGATTTAACTACTACACCGAAGAATAGATTTTATAATCATCGCTGCATAGAATTAATTATAAAGAAAACTATAGTGAAAATTCATAAAAAAGTTGCTGATTGGGCTCGGGATAGCAAAAATACTCAGTTGTTAACATCCCCCCTTGCACTTTCCCTGGAAGGGAGAAAGTCCACAAGGGAATTTTCCTGTACAAATAGAAATGGTTTATGTACTTAGGTACTAGTCAACTGGACAGCTGGTGGGGTTGAACTTGATTGTGTTGGCATAATGTAATAGAATATCTTTTCGCAGTTAACAAGAAATGCAAGGTTCTGTAATGTTTTTTTTTTTCATGTAAATACCCAGTAATATCTGAATGAATTCTAGCTATGGCATCGTCAATGTTTCACCCACCTTAATAACGAGCGAGGCTGTAACACCTGGACGCCCGCCATATTTGACTCAGAAAGCCGTCGGCAAATTCTTGGAGCCACTCACTAAGGAGCTGATGGAAGTTCCACCAAGGTACTTCCAGTATTAAGTTTTGGTATTTAGTATTGGTTTTTGTTAGTCTGCTTAAATTGGTTTTATTAAGTTTTTAAAAGCTAATGGAAATACGTAGATAGAAATAAGGTAAATTAAAATGTTTGATGTCAGAACTTATAACTGTCGGGCTCATTGTTTTAAAAACTCAAAGATTGCATCAAACTAACGTAGATACAATCATTCTATAATTTCTCCAACAATATTCTGTTTTTAGTTCGATACGTTTTAATAGATACCCGTTTGGAATACGCTGGAGAAAAAGCTTTTGTTGTAGAAATAATAACGGATAAATGTTTCATATTTGACTAGACCAACGATAGACGAACTTGACGAAGCCGTTATTGACAAGATGGTCAACAGGGACAAAGCGTTTTGGGTCGACAAACCGGGAGCCAACGATTACACATTACACGACGCCTATTATTCTTACGGGATTTTCGCCGAAGTTATACAACCAAGTAAGATAGCCTTTTTTGACTAAAAGCAATGTTGAGCATACAAGCTTATAAGTTGCCGGTTGGAAATTAGATATTTTATCCGGTATTTTTTAATAAAACTTACTACTACCATCTAGCTTATAAGAACCGGAAGAAGGCTCCCAAACAAGATAAATAAATTGACTCCAGGCTTGACAAAAAATTCATAAAATAATGAGTAAATTTACTTAACACTTTACTACAATTTTGTCAACAGCACACCAAGATGTATTTCCTCGCTCGTACCAATACGATTTGGATTGCGTGAAGTATCGGCGATTGCATGCATGTGATGGGCTTAAACCCCAACCAGATGGAAAACAAGTAAAAATGTTTATTTAAAAACTATACCTTTACACGTATGAACTTCTAATCAATATCATGGTATCTTTGTTAGCTTCCATACCTAGAAATAAGATATCGCGTATTTCACCTAGCCATTAGAAGGAGCGTTTTGTATTCTTTGACACCTATTATTCTATTACAAAAGAGGTAATGCGTAAGTAAAATGATCTTAAAAGCATTGTTTAATGCGTTTTTGCGCAGATACCTCTTAAAGCCCATTGTCGCGACTGTCGTCACATGGACATACATGCCCTGACGCCCTTTCAACTGGCGTGGGCGAAGGACCCTGGACAAAGGAGGTGGAGGTACTATCCCGACCTTACGGCTGACCTGACGCCACAACAGATACGTAAATCTATGGTGGAGTGAGTAGTCTTTGTTTCATGTAACCTATACGACTTACAGACCAAATCTCAGCCAGAATTAAAAGGTACTTTTAGAAATGTCTCTATCGAATTATTCGTCTCCGAACTTATTTTTCGATTTCATATACTTATTTAGTGTTATGAAATCGGTTTCCTTTAATGCTCATCTATTAAGCGATCGAAATCCTTCACCGTAATAATTCTTCCAAATAAGAAGTAAGTATTTTCTTTTTCAGTGTCGGACGTCCATTTCAGAATGAAGCTTGCAACTGGTATTATAAGAACTACCCACCGGTCAAACACTATTGCATAATCCGGAAATTTTCTAAATGAACTTTGTTGATATGAATGCATCTTAAGAGTGTCATTTAATTTTCTTAACAACCTAATTACATTAAGTCAATTCCTTTGTTATTATAAGTTTGAATATAGTCAAAATGTTTAATCAAATAAAAGGGACTGTTACTGAATATGGTTTTTCCAATATATAAAAATATGAAATTCGAATAATTAGGTATTATTACATTTAATTTAGCCGACCGCAGACTGGCTTTGCTCAATTGTGATTTATGCCACGAACGTACTATAATACCGTGGGTATCTTATTTATAAACTGTCGTCAAGAGATTCGAAGTAATACATTATATTACATTTATACATCCCTTCATACACGTGGCACGTTTAATGTGAAAACACAAACACGTAGTTTATGGACAAAATCGGAATATACTTTTACCACCAGCGTAAATAAAAAGTCTGTGTTGGTACCTTTTTAGATAGCTACTAACATGTGCATTCCTGCCTTTATTTACCAACATAATAAAAACTCTCCAGATTTGACATAAAGTCATAATTAACACGTCAAATGTAGAAGAAAGATTTGTTGCCAGATTTATTAGATTCCATCTTCTTTTGTTACGCAAAATGTCAAAATTATAGTGAATTGAAAAAATAAAGTAATTAAAAAATTCCCATCCCCTAAAATAAAGTTACGATGGCGAAGCAGGATGACGGCCTCTTCCTCCTGGAGGTACTCATCGACAAGATAGTTTTTGTGAAGAGTCCCTGTTTCTCTGACAAGGATTTTAGGACCTGTGTTACTATAGAATGTCCTGCAGTCGAACCTCTTGAAATATGTGATGACGACCCAGGTTCCTGTGTCGCGAAAAGTGGGGGACCCTTCGTGAAAACATTCAACAGCGGCAAATCTTGTCTGTTCTCACTCTTAGAGGGAGACATTACCAAAGCTATGAGTAACTTCCCCATAAAAATATCTGTATACAAGTCACTCCCATGCGGTTGCCTGCCGACTAAAATCGTTATGGGGGAAGCGACAATAGATATGACTAAAGAGTTTATTCAAGCTCGTAAAAAGTTTTTGGAAGACCCAACAAATGTTAGCTATCAAGCGCTGAAGGATTCCTTTCGTATCGTTGGCCCAGACGGTGCTGAGACTGGTGAAATTGTCATGTTTCTACGTATATCTTGCTTCGGGAAACTGATAATAACTAGGTTCCAAGGTGCAAGTGGCCCACCGAATTTAGGAGCCGGTGGGCAGGGACAGTCTATCGTTGATCGGTCATGCAATCCTCGAAAAGAATTTCAAACATCGCAAGACCCCTGTGTTTGTGGAGCAGCTCAAGCAGCAGCTGCTATAAGACCAGGGTCGGGCGTTCCTTGCACTGCGCCCTGCAGATCGGGCATGGGCAGAGGCGGCGTTTGCCCCACAGGTATTCTGCAGCAAAACCTATTTACTTGTAAATGTTTTTATAAATGATAGAACGCCCCACTTACGATTGTATTTTTTTAGCACAAGATCCATACAATTCCATGCCATGTGAAGATCCAGATGATCCGTGCTTTTGTTCTGGTCCCAAACCACCACCAAAACAACCAATGATATGCCGAAATACGGACCATTACTGTTTGCATGTTCCCAAAGGTGAGGCTCGCTGCGATGATATTAAAAAGTATTCGATCAAACTTTGTGGACTTTCACAAATTTTGATTCATTAATAAAATCAATCCTTGTTGGCTAATCCCCTATATTTAATTAGGATAAAAATCTGGACGAGATGTATTAAACGTATGTATATTTCCTATGCGAGCTTGCGACATCTGAATGCATGAGAATCAATTTGTTGATGGCCAGGTCCCAGTAAGCAATTTGAAGAGATAGGAACCAATTTGGGTGGAAACGAACTAAAGATTAAAGTACCAGTCAGCGCATGTATCATCAAGAAGATTAGTCAAACTCACTGCGCATTACAATGTCCTTACATGAAACAGAAAACTGAAGATGGTCCCTGTATCCCTCCTTGCGGAAAAAATCAAATAACTTTAGCTTATCCTAGTGAGAATGTTTGCTGCCGGCACTTACGTCCACAAGGCACACAGTTTACATGCACAACAGAAGGATGTGCCCAAACATCGAAGCACGGTCAACAGACAGCGTTAGCGCGCGGTGATGCAAAGCAGCAGGATTTACCTAATAAAGACGTTTTTGTATTAAAGGTGGCAAAGACTGCTATGCAGGGTGATAAAAAATGTAAATTAGAGTTAGAAGTCGTTACACCTAAGGGACCAGATAAGACACCGCCAGTTGGTAAATCAAACATAAGGGTCTCAACTGATCCGGACTGTGATTGCTGCGGCCGAAGAATTAGAAAGTCTAAAGGGAAAAGAAAACGAAATTATTAGCCTAAAAAGTTTAACTCATAGCAGTTCTAGATACTTTGTTTCCAAATTTCCTAATTATAACTATTTCTGTACCTATTTTGTCTATGCTCAATTTCATAACGATATTCCCCCTGATACAACACCAAATTGTGCAGATTGCTGCCCGCCGGGGAATAAGGTCATATTCCAAATGCCTTCGGACTCCTGCGGCATGAACCACAAGCAACGAGCTCACTTTAACTACACATCTGACGGAGTGGGAGACGTAGCCCGCGATGATCCTGGACAGCTTATGTCGCCAACGGGAGAGGAGAGCCCTGGAGTTGTGTATGACTTCCCAAAGCAAGTGATTAAGTTACGCATCGGAAAAATCATAGAGATGCCAGGCCGAAAATCGAAGTTGGAATATCAATTCATCACGCCTGCTGTTACTCAGGAAAAAGTTGTGCCCGTAATAGACACTCGCACTGCGCAATGTTTACCTAGCTGTCCTGATTGTTGTCCCTCTAAATCTCCTAAACGTAAAGCTTAAAATTTACGTTATGTAATACTATATTGATTAAATGTTTACACCAGCACAGTTCTTTTTTCTTGTACCATGAAAGTACAGTGCGTTCAATCTATAAAACTATATTTACGTTCAACTAAAAATCATTGGTCTAGTTTTTTAATTGGTGCTTTAAATGATTATTTACTAACTATACTCATTGCTAACATAAATAAAATGTCGTCAACTCGTCCTAGGTGCCCTGCCGAGCTTGCCGATTTATCAAGATTTGACGGAAGATCAAATTATGGAACTCAAAACACTCAACAAGGAATCGCAACTTCATCACGTTGAAGACCAAATCATCAATATATTCAAAAACGGATCATCAATACCATGTTCTGAGACAGCTACTATGGTCGATGAACTTTTACAAGCCTATCCCGAACAATCCAAATTTTCTTCAGAATCAGTTCAAGCTAAATTCGATCACTCTCTAAGTTCTTTGTATACCATCAGGTCTAAGAGGCGCAGCGTCTCGTTCTCTGACAAAGTAGATTATGTGTCGAAATCGTACAGTCATTTCTCTAGTTACCGAAAAAAAGAATACAGTGATATGCCTAAAAGTATGTTTGGTAAAAAGGAAACGGTTTATATGACGCTGTTCAAAGATTTCTGCCGCCATCGTACATCAGGAACACAAGCAACAGCTTCCATAAACAAATGCCTGCAAGTGTCTCACAGTAACGCCATTAATAATTACTTTGTTAACGATCCTATTTCGAACTATAGCTCCACATGTAATACATCAACTATACCCTATTCAGATTGTCCAAAACAAGTTGTGCAGGATAACAAAGTAAAATACTCAGATGTATATTTTTTTGGTAAAAAAAGAGACCATAACGAGGGGATGGGAGGCACAAGTAAGATGAAAAAACATCAGAAACAACCGCAGAAAGTCACAGCTGCTCAAGTTCAAAATGACCCCGTGAATTTAAATACAGCCTCGGTGCAAGCTCAGTCACCAAACAACACTACTGCAGCACAAACTAAAAGAACTTCTAATGGAAGTAATAACGCAAAACTAGTTTCTATTAAAGACACAAAGCCATGTCCATCAACACCTGGTGGTACTAAAGGCGACATGGTTGCTACAGTATCGCATATTAGAATTGGACCAAGAGATCCGTGTCCCGTGCACGGAATGCAACCCTGCCAAGGACCTCGATGTATTGTAGCTGCTTCGGGAGCCGATGAACAGGCACCTGTTAAGGTTTCCACGATGACTAATCCCCGCCGAGGAGTGTTTGAATTAGTAATTCGTAGGATGAACGGAGCTCCACTGGCAAGGAATGAACTAATGCTTGAGTGGACTCCACCACCAAGCCGACCGTGTGGCTCACCATGTGGTAGTCCATGCGGTCCTATGGGTCCATTTTGCCGACCATCTAAATGCAAGATGATTGTTTGCCGACCTACACCGTGCAGGCCGCCCAGATGCTGTAAAAAGGCATGTAAAAAGCCATGTGGGCCCATGCCATGCCGACCGGTGCCATGCCGACCAGTACCATGCCGACCGGTGCCATGTAAGAGGTGCTGCAAGACGCCTTGTTGTGGAAAGTCTTGTCAACCCTGCAAGCCTTGTGTGCCCCCACCACGATGCAGGCCGGCATGTGTACCACCGCGTTGTAGACCATGTATTCCGAAAAAATGCAGGCCCTGCCCTCCACCGCGATGCAACCCTTGTGCTCCACCAGTATGCAGTCCATGCTCTCCACCGAGCTGTTGCCCACCCCCGCGATGCAGGCCCTGCCCGCCGCCGCGGTGTAAGCCTTGCCCGCCTCCGCGGTGCAGGCCTTGCCCGCCACCACGATGCAAGCCCTGCCCTCCACCACGATGCAGGCCTTGTCCCCCTCCACCATGCAAAGCTCCTTGCCTACTACCTTGTGGTCAGCCACCCTGCGGGGCATCTTGTAGCTCGCCTTGCACTTCTCCATGCAAAAGCTCACCCTGCTTAAGACCCTGCCCCGTTGGGTACAGGAAACTTCCTCGTAAGACTCGCAGCCAACCAAAAATTAAAGCACATCGTAAATTTATATCTCCTTGCTTAAACCGCTCTAAAGCTTGTCCAGTGGTACGTTCTCGCAGCGTACCTGGACCTTGCATCACATGTTGCAGTGCATCTATATGCCCACCTAGGAAGTGTTGCTCGGTCTTTCCCTGCCCATCACGCAAGTATTGCCCTATATACGTTTGCTCGGCAAGAAAATGTTTTCCTAAGCCCTGCCCGCCTGCAAAATGCTGCCAGCTACCATGCCCACCACGGAAGTGCTGTTCGGTGTATCCCTGCAAGCCAGTAAAGTGTTGCAAGAGCAGCTGCTCGACTTGCTGTTAATATCAAAACATCATCAACTATGACGTTTATAACAAATTTATATAATTACGTAAATAAACATATTTTAAGAAGACATGGTAGTGTTTCAAATAATGGATTGATTTAATAATATAGACAATTATAGCCGTGCTTTTGAAGAAACAACGGTAAGTGGGCACGCTCGGCATGGCATGCAAGGCTGATTACACCTCACATCTTTGTAATTCAGTTGCGTATATTTAGACATAGACGCTTCGATTGTCCGGTCATATTTTATGTAATACATTCTATGCGGATTGTCGGACATTAGTGCTGTAAACATATAACTATATTATTTTCTTCTATATTTCACTCTTAAGATTTAAATATTATAAGGACATACGGACAATCTTTGCGAGTTGAATTTCTAATATCATTTAATAATTATATTTTGATACAGCACAGCGAAGAATTACTATAAAATCTGGTCTCGTGATTAAGTTGCTGAAATGTGCAGTGATATTAACAAATGAAGACAGAAGATTGTCCAAGTATTGTCAACAAAGTCATGTCGTAGAATAAAAGTTTACTCATGTATCTTTTGCAAACGAAGTTTTCGTAATACACCCACGATGCCACACTAGTTACAAATATAAGACATACTAATATCAAGTGTTATATTGTATTAATAGGCCTTTGGCCTGGCCCCCTAGTATTAAATCGGGAATTAATATTGTATTTCAGGCGGACAAAGAAGCAGGCAGGCTATTTGTCCTGATAATACTAGGTACATTCATAACTGATCACTTTCTAAATGAATCCTCTCGGCATGCCTCCCCAAGCTACCATTGATTGAAGCTTTTAGCAGAACTCTCTGATCTGTTTGTAATACAGTTAGCTCGCCTTTGTAAAGCATCCACCACTTTATATGAACGAACGAAGTTTTGGCGACAAAACATGAGTACACGTAGTTATAAACGGTAAGCTACGGATTTTTTAAATCAATTTTAGCAAATAAACTCAAAATTGCTTCATCTTAGTTTAAGCGCCTGTTTCACTATCACTGATTAAACGCTATCTGGCAGATGAATTGAAAAATATGTAATTTTTTCAAATCATCTGTCTTGTAATTTAACGGCCTTATTTAACTTATTTGGCGGTGGTGAAACAGGCCCTAATTATTTATTACATGCTCTTGCTAATCAGAAATTTATCTTATATCTGCATATTCGGTAGTGACATAATTTAGAAGGCACACGAAAAGTGATTTTTCTAGCAGGTTTTCTTTTGAATTGTATTCATGAAGGATTGCAACGCATCGCCATACACCGACACAAAAACGCGGATGACGTAGCTCGGCGGTTCAGGTTTAGTCAGTAAAAGTCTGACACTACCCATTTCCTCCCCCGAGGGAGTGGGGATTTTCCCGCCTTACCAAAAAAAAAAGGTTTTCTTTTGAAGTCTTTTCAATTCTTGTTCTCTTCAGTGACATATCATGTCATGAGGCATATTTAAATGGACTTAACTACACCTTTCTGTTAGCTGAATTACTAACGCTAACCTTAAGGTACCAAAAATTCAAATCCGGGCGACTAAAAGACTGAGTGGTCAAGTGAGAGCTAGGAACGTCGTGTTGCTCCCAGTTTTACCCACGTTTTTAAACACTGACTCTTTTTTTTGGTTGTCGTTCCGTATGCATTTTTGAAACTCAATTTTGGGGCACTTCCCGGTATGCTAGCAAACTGACATTTTCAGGGTAGCTTCAAACCCGATGACAACGCCATTTACAACTATAAAAAAGTCTGGACCGATTTTAATAACACTTGAATAGTGGGATTTTAGATTTTTAAAATCTATTAACTTTATCGTCAAAATGTGCCTGTAAATGTACCTATAATTATACATATAGTTTAAATGAGAAATAATAGCAATGGAACATTTAGATAAATAATATTAAAATCGATTATTATTATCGCCACAAACGAAACTAGCGAAATTAGGAACCTACAAGAAAGAGATCATCACCTTAAGTATCTAAAAAAGTTATGATGGTAAGCTTTTAAAAACTATAGATACAGAGCTGCATTGACAAAACACCGGATTCGACTGAAAGAAAATCACACCTTTCAACCGTTTACAGTAGGTATGCAACGAACTACGCACAGGTACAATGAAGAGACATTTTACACAAAGCTTACCTAAGTAACATTCTTAACGACCGAATTCCATTATTTTGAGTAAGTTTGAACGAATAAATTTATCAACAAACAATCAATAAACAACCTAATACGAAGAAGAACAAAAAGAATCAAGTTTCAACGAACTAGGTACTTTAGTTCGCGATCAAAGCTTTTCAGTAAGAATAAAATGCGCCTAAACGAAGAGGTTCGTCGTTTTATAGCGGGTAGCTTGAGGCTACATATCATATGTAATATGTAATAGGTACATAATATATATTACTAGCTGACCCAGCAAACGTTGTTTTGCCGAATAAATTATTTCTAGTTGTGTATTTTTAATGCCACACTATGAAAAAAAATCGTCCAAAAAATAAAATATTTTTTTAGTCTGAGCAACCCTTATCGCTAAGGGGTATGAAAAATAGATGTTAGCCGATTCACAGACCTACTGAATACGCATATAAAATTTGATTTAAATCGGTTAAGCCGTTTCGGAGGAGTACGGTAACTAACATCGTGACACGGGAATTTTATATATTAGAAGAATATATTACACAAATAAAAAAAAATACAAAAATTCTGCGTAATCGGAAAACAGTATGTAGCGGCAAAATTACAGACAAAGGGAAACAGGTGCAAGTAAATCAAAATCGATAGTTACGCAATCATCAACAATTGTCAGGTATTTAATGAATATAGTGGAATAAAGAAACGCATAGTAACTTACGTTTTAACCTACGACGGAAAACGTAGAAGGATTTAGTTCAAGGTGATGTAGTCTGTATCTATTTTTCATATTAACACTTCTTAAAAAGCGACAATTTCATTTTGTACATATTATTTTGTAGACTTTTTAGTCATTTTCAAAATTGTTAATTTAAATTATCCACAGCGCTTAAAAATGACAAAATAAGGGCACATTTCTCGTAGTAACATTATCTAGCATTAAACTTAACTTAGCTTTAAGCTTTAAATAAAATAGCGCCTTCTGCAACGAAGGTAATGCAAACTAAATAAAAACAACAAGCAGTGGAATGGGGTAAATAGAGATGCCCGGAATAAAAAAACAACTTTACGAAGAGATACTTATTTTTTACATCAAATCACACCCTTAGTTTAAATAAAATAAGCTCTGTTTTCAATGATTCAATAATTCAAAGTGCCCATAATCAACCCAGAGTCTGAAATACGTTTGAAACATTGCTAATATAGTGTCGCTTTTCAGCCTATATTATCTCTATCTACCCCATTTTACGGCACTCTTAAACTAGAGGCAATTTATAAACTAACAACTCACTTGTGATCACCACCTCAAGGAACAGAGTCGCTTATCTACTACTACTAACTTCAACTATGATCTACACTGGTTGAGAGTATAGTATACATATAGGTAATATGTATATGTAGTTGATCACAGCCCTACCTGGACGAAAACATGCTAACTAACAAGTAATGCATTCGCAATAAACAAAATGTACTGCGTAGTTCCAGACACACGACATAGATGGCGCTGTAAGCAAAGTAATTCATGGAGGAAAATTGAGCAATTATTCGATGTCTGTTGAATTTTCGGAATGTTGCAATTTATATTCCAGTTACCCAGCATAGTTTTTGATAGTCAGAGCCTGCATTCGTGGCTTAATCTGTTCACATTATGATGTTAGAGAGAGAGAAACTTTTTAAACATTTTCATTGGTCTCCGAATTAAACTATGAACGTTTTTGTTTCTTAAAATTTATCAATATTGTTATCGAGGCTAGTCCAAGCGATTGAGTGTCGAAGAAAGATGTTGTATTTTATTAGTTCCCTTAGATTTGGACTTATAAACATTTAAAGAGTATTTACATACTCACCAAAGACACTAAAGAAAAATGTAACTCTACTTCACCAAAAAATCTGTCAAGTAAGTGTATAATACCAAATCTCTTAATGGCGCATTAAAATTTTAGTTCGAAATAATAAACATTTTAAAATGTCTGACCACACTAATACCAGTCCCAAAAGTACACAAGTGCAGAGCAAAGTCAATAGTTCAAGTAGTCCGAAGCAGCAGGCATCAGCAGCAGCAGCATCAGCAGGGTCAGGGGGAGCGCCGCCTAGTAAAAAGGGCCCTTGTCCGTGGCTATGTAACCTGGTGCCCACCAACCTCCCCGCTCCGGGGCCAGCCCAGGCTGTGCTACATCCCAGGAAAGATGTATTTGTTCTAAAGGTATAGATATTCAAATTATTTGGCAAATCATAATTTGGACGAAGTTTTATTTGGCCCCCGATTCTTTTCTTGATGGAATAACTCAGTATTTAAAAGACAAAAAAAAGATATTTTTTTTCATGTGGGTTACAAAGCTTCATGAATAGTATATTGTGGCCATCACATTCTATCGTGATTAATACAGGTGTGGCAAATATGGTTTAAATTGGGGAATTTAAAAGTATATTGGTCATGCAACGGTAAATTAATACTAAAAACTTTAAACAAACATCAAAATCAAAACATCATTAAACACTTTTAATAATCTTTTGTAAGAAGACAACTTTATTCACAACCCCTAGCATATATCTCTTTTCATACCCTAAACTTAACTTCCAATTGAAGAATCTTTTCACGTTTCATAGGTAGCAAAAGTCGGTCCGAATGGCGATCGTCGGTGCAAGATGGAACTTGAGCTGGTTACTCCCAAAGGTCCTGAAAAGAAGCCGCCATGTCGTATCGACACCAGAGAGACCCAGTGTGAACCAGAGCCGCCACCGTGCTGTTGTTGTATGAGACAAAAAAAGAAGAGGAAAATGTAAACTTAAATAAAAACAGGGAAAATTCTATGGAACTTAAAAACCATGTTTTCGAAATGACCTTTTTTATATTAATTTTTGATTTCAATAAAAAACCTTTAAAAGCCGATCAAATTTTGAGTGATTCTCTATAAAAAAGTAATTTTCAAGATCAAATTGGTCACATTTGTCCCACATAATATATACTTAAAGTACCAATCTTGGTACGTCTCAAATCTGCAATAGAATTAGGTCAATTCCATCTGAACTGCATCCCAGCTTAACAATTATACTCGAGCAATTGACATTCATAGCCCGATAAATATCGATATGCCTATCAATTGTCGGCGATTGTTTCACTGGCGACCACCCATCGATGCATTGAACCTCCACATCCACAATAAGCGAGCTAAACGCTTAATTGAAGTGCATTCATTGTTAAGTTCTTAACTAGCAGTGTCAAAATATACCAGGCAATGATTTTGTTGAACAAGCACAGGAAGAAAACGTGTTTTCGCTGGATACTTGAAGCAAAGTCCTGTAATGGGGTTTGAATTGACCTACCACTATGCAGTGGTATGAATTGACTATTTATAAATATTGTTAGGTTATAAATAAGGCTAGATCAAAACTGGAGATTTATTTTCATGCAGCACTGCAAGACAGAAAAGCTTTTATTTAATACTTTTATAAATGAAATGAAATGATTAATCTTAAGATGGGTAAGACAGCGTAAATCCTGGATATCTAAAGTTGTAACGTCTAAAAATACCTTTAACGTTAAAAGTAAAGAAGAACTGGTCTAAAGCTTTAGGTCCCTAACACACTGGTGTGATGGTGTTTTACGAGCATTGGCACTATCCTAACGTCTGCGTAAAACTCACTGTGATCAAAAGCTAATTTTTACGTCGTGAGTAAACGCGGGACACACTTCACGGCGTTTCAGGTTCAGTAAGAGCCTGACACTACCCACTCTCGCCCCCGAATACTTAGGTGGTTGTCCATGAGGAACCCCAAACCCAAAAAAGGTCCATGATGACCACGCTGTCCGGTAGAACGATGTGTCTGTACAAGTGCGCAAAATTTACCACTTGACGCCCAAAAGGTACCGCATTAAGAAAAAGCCGCAGTAAAGACGTTGGACGTCAACGCTAGTAAAACGCTAGTGGGAACACAGCCTTACATGCTCTTTCTTTCTGCGTTTTATTTTTAGTTTCCAACAAGAGTCGTGGACTTCGGCATTGAGTTTATTTCCTGCAGATCGCGATATCCTTTGATCTATGGCCGATGATCGCTCAGTGTCGCGTGACGAAACACCCGTTGATAACGCATTGTTTTCGATGTCTGAACTGAGTTCATGGTTATCGTACAGTTACGGTACCTTTACATTTGTGATTCATTTATATAATGCATTCTGTTATGATACGTGATATTTATACCTTTTCATAACCTTTAGTTTATCTGCAATAGGCTAATTGTATTATTCGACGGGTACGACACACTCGAAAGAAATTCGAATGCCCATGTTTTAAGACGATAGATATAATGTAGAAAAAATTCGAACCACATAAAATAACACAAAAAAGTTATGGTAAGGGTATATTATTACGCCACGACAGCAGAAATATTCGCATAGAAGGGTGTAGCGAAATGGTTCTAAAAATTAAATGTATTTAAAGAAAGTATCAAGGAAATCCGATCTATTAGCTACAAATAAACATAGAATGCCTTTAATATTTTATTTTATAAGAACGGATGACGTTATGTCTATTGTAACGAAACAAAATTATGTGGGTAGCGAATTTTGAGGTGTCATATTGTGTAGGATGTTTCGCAAGGACACTCTTGAAAGTATAATAGGTGAACTTTATCTTGAGATCTCTATTTTTATAAAATTCCTAAAAAAATACTTTACATCGTATATCAACATATCGTACTGAATTTACACGATAATATTAATCTAACTTCCATATTTTCTCAGACTAAAAACTGTATAAAACTTTGTCTATATAATAGAGAAAAAAAACTAAATCCATAGTCAAAGAACGTGACATAGAAGTTCTATCAAAATTTCCCATGAGTTTACTGGTTCTAAATTTCTGTTCTTTTCTCGATAATTAATTGTGTGATACACAAACATCAATGGCTAAGGCAGACGCGCCCCCGAAACCAAAAAAACCGTATGAAGAAATAAGTGCTATATTTAATGGGAACGAGGTGAGATTTCTGAAAATATTTGGGCTACATTCGATATCTCGATCTAGGAATATTGTTTTTTTGCAGTTGTTACGTAACTCTGTAGCTTTAAATCACATTTGCCAGCAATATGACTTGGAAAATGATTTGTACACAGTTTCCCTTTAAACGTCACTGCAAAGCGAAGGCATGGTTTCCTTTTTCTCACTTTTGATATGTTGTGGGAAGGGGAAACAAAATTAAGTTAGCATTGATATTGATATGAAACCTTGACCTGTCAGTGTAAAGACCAATTTTCTTTGGTCAGCCGCGACCAAGCCCCGTTTATGACATTGTAAGTACTGTTAGAGGATAAAGTCGTTGGTATTCACACCATGACATGTTAGGACATTCCAGTACTCGATGCTCTGTGGAATACAAAGCAGGTGGCCTTTCCAAGCATCCTCTTTTGAGTTCACCGCATCCAATACCTTCCGGTTCTATTTACTTGATGCACTATTTCTCTTGAGACGAAACCAAGGTTACAACGACGAGTCTCATTTGTGTAAAACGTGTTTGAAAAGGCCTTGGGCATATTATAAATGTTGCTTTTATGCATGGTCATATAAAATCGTGAAATTAAAATAGCAATAGTGAAAGAGAGAGCCTTAATAATGGGCCCACTGCTGGGCATAGGCCCAACAACCAGTCCTTTGCCTTCTGAATCCAATCAGAGTTTAGCTATTTTAAGTATCTACTATAATTTTTACCCAACTGAGAAAAGGAATTTGGAAGAGTTGTCAAAAACAAGTAAATTCTTTCGACATGGATTTAAAGAAAATAGATCTCGTGTTTTTTTTTGCATTGCAAAGACAAAATAAAAAGTTACCAAACACCTTAAGTATTAGATTGAAATATAATCCATGGTTATACACATTACACCAGTCACGTTCCGCTTATAAAGCAAATTCTTGAATACAGAGACTGAGGACATACTTTTTTTCTACATTATGAAAGAGTCTAAGAACATAAACTTTTTTGTGTGTTCAGTAAGTATTTTTTGCGTTACATATTATTAGCACATAATGTGTAAGCGTTTTCGCTTTTAAAAGCCCATGGATATGAGCGCTAACAGCAGGCTTATTTCAGTGAGGATTTATAAACCGCGAAAAGTAGTGCAAAAAAAAACCGGTCCAAGATAATTACTGGAGGACAACTATCAACAAAAAATCATGTGACTGTTCAGTAATACTGGACTACCAACCTACCACATTTCATAGAAGATTCTTTATACCAGTTCATTGTTTTAGGTAAAAATACGTGTACCCAAAAGCACGTCGAAGCCGCCAAAGCTGACTCCATCTCAGTTGAAGCTGCAGCAGAGTTGTACGTGTGACGAAGAAGGTTCTATATGCTCGGAGACATGCGGCATGATCAAAGGCGAAGGCAGCTGTCCGGCGAATAGGCTTGACTTTCAGGTGACGATGAAACTTAATATTTTAAAGCTGAAATGTTTCCAAGTTGGTAAGAATGGCTGTCGGATCAGATCGTTTAGAAAAAAAAAATGTTGTAATATTAAGGTTGGATAACACAAGGCATCGGGCAAATAATGATAGTAGGTTAATTGAAGTTTCAGACTAAAATTTGATATAATAAGGACTTGTTACATAAAAGCTTTCTTCAGACGGTGGTCGAGACATCACCTACCGCTGTGCAAATCCTTGAACATATCAATCCAAAAACTGTAATAAGCAAAATAAATTACCTAACCAAAGAAAATTGATAACAATTTTCTTCTTTATTACATTCGCAAATTATTTCGTACTTACATTAATTTACTTTTGCTAGTTGAATTTTGTATCTATTTTGGATGTCTTTTGACACACGTTGACGTCAATTTCTCCCACGTGTAGCGTGGGCGTAATAAATCCTTTGTTGAAGGTATACCTTGAGGCACGGGGATATTAAGGACGTCGCGACATGTTGTTTCACCCCACAAATTCCATTTTCAGTGTCTAATGACGCAAATTCACGAAATTAAGTGTAATCATATCTGTCTGTCACTAATTGGCTAATTTGATGTTTTTCTATCCTTATTGGAAACGGGACAACAAAGAAATATTATATACCAAACTAATTAGGATCGATAAAGCTCATTAGAAACTGTACAGTGCCGTTCAGACAGAATATATCTGAAGAAAAAAATATTTTTATGAACTTGACTTTTTGTTCTTATAGATACCAGATGACATTTGCGAATCGCTAACACATCGAACGGCGTTAAACTCGGAGATGGTTTACGCGAAGACGGGAACGAATGATACTATGTGTAACATTTGCAACGTGACGCCTAAGGACGCGCCGAAAGGGGTGCAGGCACAGAAAGTTTTGCATCCAGATAAAGATGTCTTTATACTGAAGATTGGGAAGCAAACTGATGAACCAAATCGCACTGGAAATATAGAGGTGAGATCACAGTTTTACTTTCAAAAAAATGTGAAAATATACAATAAGAATTTCAAAATTTCGTTTATGTATAAATATACATACATAGTTCAAAAATTTCCCCAATTCGATTAATTTTGATTTCAAATTTAAAACATTAATTAAAGATGAAGGAGATGAAAGAAATGAAAATAAAAGATGAAAAGCCATTTTAAATAATTTTATTTATTACATGTACAGTAAATAAATACTAAAACAGTTGACGAGGCTACACGTGTATTTTAGTTATGTAACTCAATTGATAAACAAACTAAAAAAACTAGACTCAAGTATACCTAAATCTTATTTTCATATTGTAACCATCGAGAATCCAGTCAGGGCAAATTACATTTCACCTCAATCTAACCCTTTCACGAAAGTACCGTCAGGTTACATAATAATTTTACTTCTCAGGCTCTTAGCTTATACAAAAACGTATGTTACCAAACCGGTCACATTGGGGGCCGTAATTGTGAATATAATTACAAGCTTCGCAAGAAAGCCGTTTGTTAAGGATTGGTATGCATATTTTGCCCAAAATTATAAGTGAAAATGGATCTGGAGACGTGTAGTCTTACGCTCTTATAGGGAGAAATGTTATGCTGATAATATTGTTTATAATAACTTCTAAGAAATTCAATAGTCAGGTGTTTCTGCGCATAGTATCTATAAGCTATTTTACAATAAAGGATAGGCTAAGGCTTGAGGTAGGTACGATTTGTTTTAGACTCTAATGTATTAGTTTATATACCATGTGCAATAATGTTAGTAAAACACCCTGTCTATCTAACAGTTAAAGTATTATTATTACTTATTAGTAAAAATATTATTACTTATTTAAAATTAGAAACAACATTTGTAAAGAATAGATTTGGCGCGTTGCTGAGAAATACTTAAAAAAAATAATGTAATTTGCAAGTTGAGCATATTTTGTTACACGTTTTTTAGGTGGAGCTTGTAACACCTCGAGCGCCGGCTAAAGCGCAGCCGAAGACACACAACTGCATACAGATCCAGTGCGAGGAGGAGGACATCCCGTGCTGCATGCCGTGCAGGACCTGTCGGGGAGTCACCCCCAAAAAGAGGAAGCTCAAGAGGCCCCGGTGTTGCCCCTACTAACCCAAACCGCACGATGATCAGGGTTGAATTTACTCAAGACATTTTCACCCTAGTTGAATTTAAGCAAGACATTTCATCCAGGATGAAGGAACGGATTTCATCCCGGGTGATTATTTTCATGTCTCTCTCACCCAGGTTCTGTTTAAGCCAAGTATCTCTGTTATGGTTAAGTAATTATATATTAAACTGTATCAAAATAATTTCAACTAAAAAGAATCCAAATATATACACAGGATTTAGGAAATATTAGTAAATTGATGTAGTTTTATTTGCCTTCCATATTGTTTAAGCCGTCTAATAGAAATTGCCTTTATTGTATTAATTGAAGTCGAACGGCAGAGCTATTGACCAGACCTATATTCGTTGAAAAGTGATCTAGGACAAAGATTGCCTTTATCGAAACGACTTCTTAATTGTCTCATGAGCATAACTTTACGACTACAACGCTTTTTAACGTATAGATAGAGCCTGAATTTAGAATTTTGAAATTTTGAATAGTAATTAATAATATCATTTCTGTATTAGAGTTAACGAAGTTCAATGAGTTATTGTTCTTATAAACCCATATAATCAGTCTTTTTTCTAACGGCACACGTAATAAAAATTTAAATCATTGATTCTTTTAACTGATGAACTAATGACAGAATATTTAAAAGTAGGTCAAATTGATAAAAACTCGTTTTAATTAGGTACTCACCCACTTACCTTGAGGAGAATAAAGCACAATGCTCGTTAGGAACCTCTGTTCGTTTCTTAGCTCTGTTCAATGCCTTAATCGGTACTGCAGACGTATCAACAGGCGGCGAATGTTGCATCAGACTGTAAAATGTTCGTTGATATGAGACCGGCAATGAACTTGCCCAAAAGCGGCTTCTAACTCTGAACATTCGTAATTTTTAAATGAAGGCCAAGAATAAATTAATGTACAGTTTTAATATGGGTATAGATCTAAGTATCTATTATTGTTCAGTCGTTTTACGAATGAATTGTTAATAACTAAAGTTTAGGGTCGGATTTGAAAGATACTGGCACTGAACAGGGCCCCAATTCCGTTATTACAATTGCTGATGAACGAATGAAAATTGGATTAAAATTACAATATTTGCAAACACAATAATTGGAAATTTAGGATGTGCGGAAGACTTACTGTGAATTTACAATATTTATTTATTTATACTTTCTAAAATGTTTGTAAATCACTTGAAAGTTTTAGAATTAACCTCGAATAGGTACTGGCCTGTTTTGAAAGGCGTTAGAAGTTTACGGCCGCAGCCTTGCCTAAAGGATACAGCGGTGCATAACATTATGGCACTCATAACTGCGAATAGCACTGCAAAGCTTATTTAGACGATGTGAGAAATGTTTGCTGGTTGCAGTACATTACGTGGTACATTTGAAATGGTTCCATGAGTATTCAGGCATGAGCGGTAATGTACCGAAACTTACTACATTTTATGCTACGTCTAAATTTGTCTGCAATGTCCGACATTTGTGGTCATTGGCCTCTTTTCTAAAGTTTCAATAAATAATAAGTTTTTTACTTGAATGGATTTGTATACTTCGGGTCATACATGCAATAAGTGCTTTTTTAAATCAACACATTGTAAAAAACATATTTTCCTTTTCGAACTCATCATGAAGCATACGTAAGGATGAATTGCATCATTTTCACAGGATTCAATACGTTATTTACTCTCGGTGCATTTGCATGAGCCAGGCATATAAACAGTCACTTATATCCAATAAAAAAATACTTCCAGAAGTATATTCTTTAGGTTTACACATATTTGTCTACCTGGATCTGGATGTTTGTCACTAGGGTAAATAGTATCTGGCGAAGAGCCAAAGTGTATCGAACTCAATTATTTT
This sequence comes from Trichoplusia ni, assembly GCF_003590095.1. Taxonomy (NCBI): domain Eukaryota; kingdom Metazoa; phylum Arthropoda; class Insecta; order Lepidoptera; family Noctuidae; genus Trichoplusia; species Trichoplusia ni. The sequence goes on along the minus strand of NC_039482.1, from coordinate 2,199,445 downwards.
AAGAATGTAATTAGCATAATTATTAGCACAGAAAGTTATTTTAGTCTTGGCCAGTAATGATATATGTACTTCCCCGACTTTTTACTTTCCTTTTTTTCTTGTCGCAGAGCTACTTGTATTTCGTAAAGGTAAAATCTAGTCGCAGTGATCTGTACTCTCAAATACTCTATTTTTACCACTTTACCTATCACGTACCTGCCGCGTCCCTATTAATCTTTTGTGATATGTTGCGATCTAGTAAGCCTTGGACGTCTACCCCCACTTATTAAAGGTATGCCCTCGACCCATCTTGCTTGTGCACTAGTGAGGCGATTACATCCGAAAACTACGTTATTTTAGTCAGCCCTCATATTTCAAAATCGTGTCGATAAACACGTGTAGCAACAGGTTCTGGCAAATTTAAAACTTTTTTGGATTCCGTAAGTTTGTTTAAACGATTGAAATGAGGAAGCTTTCGCCTTTTAAATAAGAGTGTTTCCATTCTGTGACGGACAATTTGGCTTCGTTCTCCCGTAGGTAACAGCCACGTGTATACCCCGGGCGTTCCTCTTTCAATCAAACGTCTTTGATGTTATGGAGCCAAACACGTGGTCCTAAGAGGCTTCGGGCTTCGTTATATTGTGATGTTAAAATCAATGTGACTGTGCGTCGACAACCCGGAAAATATTGCCACGTGACTTGTGCTTAACCCCGTTATCCTTTGACGCAAGTTTAAAGAAATATTTGTCGCAATAACTGTACGTAAATTACATTTTAATACGATGGTTCTTGGTATAGAACAGATCCAGGCTGGCTATTTTTGAGTTACAGGTAATAAAACAGGGTGTCTTGTGATGCTTTTACTATGAATATTTTAAGGACTAATAAACGTTGAGAGAAACGTGATTTATGCTTTTTGAGCATAAAATAAATGTAGGTAAGACCTAGGCAGCACGAATGTTAGGAAAGTACTCCCAGTCCTAGCTCCAATTAAGTAAGAGTAGAACAGAAATAAAGCTGGACTAAACTTTATTGTTCTTCACATCTTTTAAACCCACGCAGGCGAAACGACATTCAATTCGAAACACCATACAAGTTGACCTAATTCATTCGACTTAATTGGTACTGGCCCATTTCCTATTTTCAGTTACCGGAGCCACGTTGTTTGTAACAAACGGTAGTTGCCGATAACGTGTTATTGAAACAACAATATTACATCGAACACAAACTGTACACATAATTGTTGCATGTACCCATTTACGCTACACACTCTGACTTCGCCTTTCGTCTTAACGCCGGTCCTACTGAAATACGTGCGGAAACCGTTCAACAATGATGTAACAAAATAATTTAAGATTCGGTCACTTATTAATGTATAATAGTGATTTGTCGCAGTGTAGTGAACACAATTGATTAGTGTTGTACTTCTTGTATATGTGAAGTTACGTGTGTTCAAATATTTGGAGTTCTTTTATGATTGTTGGGATTCGAGAATTTTTGCGCTATGGATACAAAATGTGGGATATTGAACGCGAAAATCAGCAAGCGTACATTATGGTTTGTATTTTCGGGGTTTCTTATGGCTTTCATTAACTATTACTTACTCGTACTTCTCTATCGACCTTCCCTGCACCGCTACAGCAACTGGCACTGGCAGATTCCTACCACGGAGGCTGTATTTGTCGTGGCGCTGAATAAGAGTATAGACGGATGCGGCATGTCCTTTGCCCAGTATTAGGACCCCCATAGTCTAGGAAAGAAACTCACTACACAATTCGTCGCGTGGAATGATTTCATGGACTTTATTTAATGACCTAGTACGTATGTATTACTAGTGTGTTTTAGTATACGTTCCTGTTATCTTAATTCCTCTACTCGTGCGTAACTTAAACCACCTTGACTTTCAAATGTTTGAAGTAATTTTAGTTTTATTAATTTTAAATTTTCGAGATTATACGAAACATTTTTGAACAATTTTATCGCATTAGTACATTTTGCTTTGTTTAATCAAAAATATTTAACGGTCCTTGCCTTTTCAAGTATTTGAACTAGAGACCGATTTCGATGAAATTTTGTATGAAGGTAGCTGACAACTGTGTTACCTTTACTTTTATCCGACTGCATTAAATTGGGGTAATAGACGAAAAACTGGTTTTCCCATAATATTTCAGTAATTCAATTACTGTATTTTTTATTAAATAATATTTAGTTATGAGGACATGCTTCTGCCGAAACTGTTGCAATGATATGTAATTTATTAGAAGAAAGTTTTAAAGCTATTTTTTATTCGAAATTAAACTATGTATTTCAAAAGATCCTCAGGAAAATAAATAAATTCCTTTGTAGATACCGCTCTAAAAGACTAGGCGCCATCAACAAAACTTAATGTATTTTATATGTTTACATATTGATACTATTTTTATCTTTCGGATAAAAATAATGATTACCATTATCAAAGCTTCAGGTTATCGCGACGTTATCAAGACAATATTTATACAAGAAAACAAAAGCGGAACTCCTGCTTTTATTTACTTTGCAGAGGAGTTCTCGATAACATTTAATAAGTGGGTCATTTACTATTTGTTGATCAATTTTAGGGGCGCCCGGGCGTGGGTTTTCGTAACACGCATGCTACAGAGTCCCAAAAAGTTATTTCGCGATTAACAGGCTTTAAGGATTTTCTTTAATTTTTTTTCGGTTATTTTTTAAACTAATTTAAGAAATATAAAAGCAACTTGTTTCTTCCCGGTGAAAAGATTTCAGGATTGATTTCATTTAATTTACAACGACAGTAGTGCATGGGAAAATATTATAGATAAAAAGAACTAATAACGCAATGCATCTATTACAATATCTTAGATCATTAAAAAATATAGAAAACAATTTTTATACGAATACAATTAATACTATTTACATTTGAATATAAGACCTCGAAGTTTACGCACGCAATGCGAGCAAAAGTTTACGCGACCGTTTGTAGAGTCGAAACTTACACCCGCGCATTTCTGAAAGGAGAACTGACCAACATCCAGCATTGTCTCAACTCTCAAGTGACTGATGCAATCCCGCTCGGAGATTTCAAGGTTCAAGCAAACGAAACTATTTGCACTCCGTTATATTGGATTCAATAGAGCTTTGTATTTGAATGTGAGTTCTTAAGCTCGTAGGGCTATGATGTTATATTAAGGCTGTTAATTGACGAATATTTTTATTATAACTTCATGTTACATTCATGTTAACAATTAATTACATAGATAACAGTATACGGGCAAGTAAACATAATAAAATCCAAAATAAGTAGTCTAACAGGCAAATTTTATTCAATTAATTAACATTGCCATAAAGAAATCCTTTTATGTCTCAATGCGGTTGAAACTGGTAATCCCTCAAAATACACACTATGATTCATTTTGATACTATTATTGTCTCTAACAAAACTGTGTGAACACTCTGCGCTAGTTAATTTTGGTCTCGTGATTCATGAACCCAAACTGAATGGTTGCCATAACGACGCGGTGTCAACAAACCGTTCAACAAAAAAAGGTTATGATGATACAATGACACACAAAAACTAGAAACTATTTGCGCAGGTAGTGGCGAGGCAAGTTTCGTTGAAAGTAACGTCATAGAAATACTGTAAACAATTGAATTAGAATATTTATACGCAAAAGTAAACGCGCGTAAAGCGTACTGAACGTTATCGTGCCAATAGAAAGATGAGTGGTGTTAGCGGCGCCAGGCGAGCGCAGTGGCAGCGCCGCGCCTCGGCCGGGTTGCCGCCATGCAGCGATGCCGATGCCGGCGTGAAGCGACTCGCAAAAGCGACAACCGCTGCCATTATTCGTACCATGAAGACGCCGACGTACTCGGTGTGTTATGACGCAACAATCGGTCTCGCTTGCTTGTGCCATGCGTATTGCGTACGTTTGGTCTGGCATCGTTCAGCGGTTCATTCTGATTTTAACTCGCGAGCCGGTCGGTCGCGTTCCGCTCGCTAAATATAAAGCACGTGGCCCAGTGCTTCGGTTGTTCCGCTATAACCTATAACCCGTTGCTCGGCAGCCGGCATCAGCTAACACATACAGGTGAGTGCTGTGCTTACGTACCAATTTTTTTTTTTACTGTAACGTAATCCGTGCGATGTGTTGACACGTTTTCGGCTTCCTGGAATTTGAGCGAAGTATCCGAGCTTTTCTATCTTCACATATGGATCCGTTATATTATTTTTACTGCTTTAGTTGTGTGTAAGGTATGCTGGAAGTGTCATAATAATTATCCGTGATGTTTAAATGATATGACCTGAAGAATTCGTGTTATTTAACGTACTATCTAAGTTGTTAGTAACACAATCTCGTAGCATCTGGCTTGTCGCTGTAGCAGTATTTGAAATTGATAAGTGTTAAATAACGTGTCAACAATCTGCACGTTAAGCTTTATGCACACGTGTCTGTGAATATAAATAATATTTTTTATTTAATTTTTGCGTTCTCTATGTATTATTTATAATTTAAAATTTAGTCTTTAGATTTTTAATAAACTGGGTCACGCATGTACACCTTTATGTTCAATCGACCTCAAAGTCTTAACTAGACGTATAAAAATCATATATCAATAAGGTAAATACTGCGCCAAAAATATGCTTAATCACGTAAACTAAGGCGCGAACGATGACCTGTCTAATTACTAAGTGTTATACCGATGTTATACTTACTTCATTCATTGTAACTTGACATTCAAAGCGGTATCCGAGTTGATAACCGGTTGTTGGCTGGGGGCAGGGCTCGGGCCCACATCTGTCTGCACCACACCACATAAATATGCAGACTGGCACGTTTATGAGCTTAGTTGCAGCCGCCTGTTCCTTGACATTAATACGATAAACCTATTTAATCTTACGTAGCTGTTTTACCTTACATCGAAATGTTTATATCAATACTTTGTATACTCGATAAATGCCAAGTATTAACGCTAATTATTTTTTTGCTGTAAAGAATGTTGTTTGCATTTGAATATCGTATGGCAGCGTTCTTTATGGGGTCGTAACTTGAGCAACTTTCTCGCCTTTTTAGATAATGATTGAGTTATTTGGAAATCGTTCTGTGGTAATGTAGACACTAATGTAAGAAAATCAAACCGCAAACCTCAACGATTTGAAGGAAATACAGCTTACTAGTAGTACTTACAGATCAATTCTAACATAATTTTAGATCAATATAATGAGACAAGCAAACATGAAGCGGATACTGATTCTTCCTTATTTGACTAAATACAACATTATTCAGTGTATTCATATAAACATTAGGCACGTTAAAAGAGCTTAAAACTACAAATCTAAAACATTATCAAACATTGTTCTAATATTACCGTGGTTTCCCTTATGGAAATTAAATAAATAAGGATAAAAAATTTAATATTTAATATTCTCTCGAAAAAACCATTAATATTTTATTCAGTTCAGACTTTAAAGTAAACGGCAGATTTACGTTCTATGTACATACATAAATACATTTATCTGTTAGAAAGGAGTTATGTAAATTTATGCGCGTGTCAATTTAATTTCACAGCAATCGTCACCGTTCGTTGATAAGTTTTAATCATAACATCTGTTAATACATACCTACATGGATGTATTATCAGTAAAGAATTAAGAATATAGAAAAATGGAGCAAAACCTTCGAATTTTCAGTATTGTAACAAATATTTGTGAATTTGCATTCGCGAAATTGTAGTAAATGTTTTGCGAATGAGAACATCGGAAGAATGGCATAGTTTAGTTTATCATTTTTTTTTTTATTAGAGAAATGTAACTTGGGTCTTATTATCAGATAATAATCTGCAGTTTATCATTTGGTTTTGTTTATTCATGTTTATATTTCAATTAGATTGCACGGATAGCCAAGTTAAGATAGTAAGATATAAGATAGTATAAGTTACCACCGTAAACTCAATAGGTTCGACCCCCGCGAAGGACAATCATTTGCGTTATTCGAAAATATTTGATTTGAGTTCAAGTGAAATTAGACACAAGGATTTGTTAAGTGCACTGATCAATAATTAAAACAAAAATACAGTGTAAAGCACTGTAAATACAACTCAACGTGGTGGACCATTTTTAACGTCTATAGTAAGGGCCTCACAAAAATACGAGGAGTAAAGTAAAAAAAACTCTCATAATCTCTGTAAATGTAATGAAATTCTCGTCAACGTAGCTCATCCCCATTTAAAACTAAATCTGTAATTTTTAATTGAAACTTCAAATATATATATCACTAATCGCTTGGCGACTAAGTGTGGCACACTCGCCCCCGCCCGGTCTCAAGCTAAAGCCCCCACATTTGTCATTTCCTGTAATTTTCATACATTTTTTATGTGTTCGCCGTACATGGTTAAAGCGATGCAAAACGGCTCTAACCACTTCTAGAGAAAAAATAGCAGGTAATAAAGCTGGTGTCCGTGTACTAAGTAATATTATTTATTTAATATGATCACTGACTGATAGAGGTATAGTAATTTAATCTTAATGACGAACTTTTTCAAAGTATTTTCCCATATGTGTCCTTTATGTTATGCATGGCGTTGGACTGCCAAGATAAAGTCCACAGGTTGGAATCCTAAAACTAACAAAAAAGTATAGGTAACCAGCGAGAAGAGATCTTAACCTTTTTTCAAACTTTTTTCTTTTTTCAATCAATGACAGGAGCCCATGGGCAATTGGCGTTAAACAATGACACAAAGTTGTGCACCAAGAACTTTCCAAAGTCAAATCAAAGCGATACCATCGAGTATAAAGTATTTTAAAAATTATAGCGGTTTTGTTATCGCGTTGACGGACCAATTTTCATACTTAAATAGAATTTCTTACACGTGCTGTATTGACTGTCCATAAGTAAGTCAGAACTAGTTAATTGACGTTTCAATATGAAATTATACTGAATCGGCTTTATTGAATCTGATGTCAATACTTTCCTCTCAATAGCTGTATTTATTTTTCTATCAATCCTTTACGGTTTCAAATGCATTTTCCCACGTTTTAATACACTCACTTTTCTTGTTTGTTAGTCGTTCCGGTTGGATTTTCGCTACTCACTTTTGAGGCACTCCCCGATAAGCTAGCAGGCTGAAATTTTCGGGGTATCTTCAAACCCGATGACACTGCAACGTTTGTAAAATCTATATCATAAATAATGCCGCTATTTTTCGACTCCCGTGCTAAAGAAGGGTCTATGTGACGCGTTGGTTTTCGAACATTCAAGTCACATGTACAAAGATACAAAAAAGTCTGTTCACTAACACAATTACGTATAGTATTATATTTCTTGCATTTATAATCAAGGTTACTTTTACAATAAATAATATAATGGCTATATAAGTTAACAATTGTCCCTCGTAATTAATTCGCTATACTCATTATCTTCATAACACTCATTTCTACAGCTGTGCCTACTTAACCCATTTCCACACATCAGACTGTTACACACTAACTTATAACCTTGAACTATAAACTATGAAGCTATCCATTCAAATTTAGGGTTTTATAACGGAATCCCACTAATAAGGCTACCACTGTCTGTCCGTCCGTCCAGGCTGTATCTCATGTACAGTGATAGCTATATTTGAAACTTTCACGTGTGATTTATTTATCTAGCCTCTACACCAAAATCTAGGTTAACCAACGGTTCTTACATTAATGGTCATAAATTCAAAGACGTGTTTGCTCATATTTTTATTTCTTAACCTATTTGTAAACAAACATAGTAAGTTCTCAACACATTTCCTTCCTACTAAAGCATAAATTATTAATCAATCAATCAAAATAGAGCAGTATCTTTAACGACCTCCTTATTGATTCAAAACGACTGAACATAGCCGATTGATAATACTCGTGAAAAGCGCAAACGAATCAATCGTATGATACTTCGATATATGTAGGAGCATAAGTCATATAAAACGCATTATTTTTTTTATCACACTCTACATATCTGCATGCTATCATGATTGATCGTATACGTTGCACACGACATGACAGTCACTATGAAAAGTACTAAGAAACTACTTACAATATAGAGTACATAAAAAATAGACCTGGACGACATTCCGCTATTTACAATTACCGATTTATTCTCCAAATTTTTGATTATTTTTGTCATTTTTTGGAGATTCTGTAGGTACGGGGTGAAACACTCACTGTAAGAAGAAAGAGCTTCCATATTTTCAATAAAAATGCTTAGAAAACGAATAGTGTCAAATTTAGTCTAATTTCCATTAATTAATCGGCAATTGTAAATAACGGAATTGAGGCCGACATTTAAACAAATTCGCGAATTCGCGAACGCCACGTGCCTACGAGAAATTACAACTAAATCAGCAGACACATTGAACATGCATTAAAAACAAAATAGATTATATTGTCACTTTCTAAACAATACGAATCGTAATGAAACATTATTAGAAGTACGTTATGTTTTAATGGTGACGCCTGAGAAATTAATGAATATTAGTTTTGCACACATTTAACAATGGCTGACGCGAGGTCAACTCTTCTTGTCTAAGTACCTACTCGGACACTCGTTACCTGTCATACAGTATATAAATTGTACTTTCATTTGTATACATTTCAACTGTACACAAACCAGACCGAACTGGATAAGTGTGCCGTTGTATAAAAATCGCTCATATAGGTTACTGAGTTACAACTACTTCTGCAAACTATTTTAAGTGGCAATTAATATCTACACATTGTTATACAAGTATTCAAGATTCGATCTCATGATTTACGTTTTTATGTTTGTTAATACAAAACGACATTTGTTTTAGATCACGTAAGTTGTGTAATACTCACGTAATTTAGTCACAAGGTAGAACTTGAAAAATAAAAATAATTGTATCTAATTTTAACATGGCTTGAAAAGGTTCACAAGTTTACAAGGATAAATTAAAAACACATGTGTTTCACGCTATTTGAGACATCTTTAAAACAGATGCAAATTGCAATTTTGCATGCTCTTCAGAAAATTTAATGAATACGCAATTAATTACAGCGCGAACAATAAAATATAAATATAATAATAACAGACAGTTCTCAGAAGCATTTCGAGTATTATTTTTCGAAAACGTGTACCAGTTCTTTTTACAAAATGGCCGACAATCCCGTTACACGCTCAAGTCTAAACTGACAGATGAGCAAAAAACGCCGACTTTTTGTTGCTTCACAGTCAACGGTCGTAAATTATTACCTGTTATATAATCGTGGCATATAACAGTTAAAATATCTTCCAACAATTAATTAACATAACTGTTTTATTGCAGTATTTGGTTAAGGCTATCGTAGACTGTAACATGCGAACTAGTTGATATAACAGTTAAACAATTTGTTTAAACTAAGTCGCGTGTTTCCTGTTTCTTCAGCCGCTTAATATTCTGCGTAACACACGTAACCTTCGTTAACATAATACAAAGATGGATAGACGTATCGTCATCATGTATTATCATAACATCGTACTTAACAAATGAGGTGGCTCCCGTGCCTGCTCTATACCGTACATCGCTCTGTAATGGAACTCCTTTATTGGCACGGGACATTTGTACACTGACGCTTCCGGCAACCACGCTATAATATCAAAACTCATTAAACATTGTTTACATATATACTACTTGCGATCATTCTGTTTCCACAGACTAAAAACATTTTTTTACCTGCCAGTACCTACCTGCGTTCTTAACAATAAAACAAATTCGAACTATCAATAAAGTACTCGTTTCTAAGAAAGCTGAACAAAAGATTCCAAAGTTATTGTTATGGGCATCATAAAAAGTATTAGCAGGGTTTGCGTCTGCAGTATTTTAAAGTTTTTGAAATATGATCCTTGTATTCAAAGGTTGTCGAATATCCAACGCTTATGGAGCAGACGACTCTATAGAGACGGCAAATCATTAAAACTAGGGAAAGATGAAAAGATTCTTTGAATGTTCACACCAATAGCCTGAAAAGGGTAATATGTTCGGGATGACAAACCTGTTAGTTTGTCTAAGTTCAAAAAATGTGACATAAAACTCATTCAATAATATTATTGATATTTAAAACGTAGGTATGTCTGCACCTCTAGCCAATTGACATATTCACAATCGTGAACGTCAATAGAAAACACTCGAATATAGGGATGACAGTTCACAGTCACGTGACACATCGAAACAAAATGTAATTTGCATACATTTGAGCCGTATGCCTGTAAATAGAACGTGATTGAACCTCGTCAAGCCGGACTTTCGCATCGGATCGTTCGTCTACAATAATTAATAATTACCATACTATTATTATTTTCTTGCGTTATTAACTCTGTGAAATGCAGAAAATTACTAAATCTATGTCGTAATTACACACGCTGACGATGGATATCGTCAATTCGTGTTTTATTGCCTCTTATCTGTCTTATACGAAGCTATGTTGCAGAATGTACAATTCAAATATGTTCTTAAGATAATTAAAATTAATGAGATATTTACTTTTCAATCACAGCGTTATCGGAAACGTGAGTTTTCAAAGCAAGTGCTAGCAAATCTAGTTCTGTTTGCATATTTGTATTTGTAAAATTGGGCATAATATCAGCTTTCTGCAGCAATTTTATAGGAAACGTGAATTATAAATAGTTCGTGTTCGAGGTCACTCCAGTCTAAACGTCTATCGATCTAGTAACAAATTGCAGAGTAAATACTACCAGTCAAAATTAACCTTTAATTTAGTCATTCAATCAGCAAACGATCGGCATGCAATTACAAGTCTACAACCCTTTCACAAATATACTCGTGTTATAGAGTATTCGTGTTTTCTATAGAAACCGAATTATCCGCCCAAAATTACGTCAATATAACCCAAATCACCACACATGTTGGTAATCTTTGGAGAAGTCGATTTTCAGATAATAGAAGATAATGACGACCAGGAAACTGCTAATAAGCTCTCGTATACGTAAATAATATGCTCTATCGACTAATAAGGAAGTCGACAAATGTCAGCCTTTTATGAACGATGTCAGACTTTGAGAGATACTTACAGGAATTAATCAGACAGACAGGAAAGGAAGATGAAATTCGATCTCTCTTGCACAGTTACAGGACCACCCAAGGTACAAGAAATCCAATTCTTATACGTTTGTAAAGCGAGGCACTGTCCCTTAAATATAGATCCCAATATAGTCATAAATATTTAAGCTTTGAACAAGTATTTATAAATATATTTAATTAAAACGACATAAGGCAATACAAGTGCTTATTTATCTAGTCGGATTCAAACGCTCTGCAAATCCACAATGCATCCAGAAATAATTTGTTTGTTGTACCAACTTCACTTTGCTCTTGGGACACAACTATGCGATATATTTGATTTCCAAAGCCGAAGGTATAAATAATAATAATAGAAAATTACTATCTTAAATTCAGTAGTGTTTGTTAAACAGGAAAAATATAATATTAAGCAAGTCAGTGAGACAAATAATTCAATAACTACTCGTCCAAAGATACTGGTACCGGAAATTAGTAGAAATACACAGTTTGTTTTAAATGCTTGATTGAGACCAAAAAACGTAGTGTATTTTGTTAGAAATCGGAATTCACACATTATTATATAAATGTTAAGAAGCAATCTAGTCTCAATCTGCAGTCTTGCACAGCAACCCCCAACTTTATTTCGACAGTTATGCTCTGATCGATCTGATGCAAGATGTCCACGCCATTTTCATCATTTCTTTTTGTTACAGTGATGATTATTAGTTTAATATATCTTCGTTACAATGCAATTATCTATTTGTTTATTATTCTATTACGAGAAAAATTATAAAGCCATAACAAAAAATGTTTCATTAAAAGCAAAAATATGTTTCTTGGCCGAATAGGACTGAGACAACTTTTTAATCGTTTTGTAAGTTCTTCCATTCAAAAATATATTTTGATTAAATATTTAAAGAGAATAGATTATAATGCCTGTAGGCTGTTCAATAAATAATAAGAAACCTGTTTTCATAAAAAAAAAAAACAAATGTGACAAGGCAAAGAGACAGTTCAGACAGTATTTAATCGCTTTACAAAATTCCTCCCTACTTACCCCGTTTCTTTGCTAGACGCAAGAAACGAGACTTCCTACATTTTACTCAGTAACCAACATCCGAGCATAAACAAAGATTTTATTAAACATTTTAAATTGCCAAAAACACTCAATATTACATTAGTTTGGCCTTTATTATGCACAGTTCAGATACCATATCAGAGATAACGATTCGCTAATTTATATTATCTTTTTCAATATAGGTCGCGTACCATACCTCTAAATATAGTTATTATACATAATGACTTACATAAAATATGTGAATATCATACGGCTAAATCTGCGCGTCATTGTAGTGATAAATAGATAGGGTTTTTTATTAATAATTCCGATAAACACAAGGCGTTATCTTGACCCGTCGTTTGAATAATGGTAAGCATCTGGTATCTACGTATTTGGTTCTGATTTTAATACATTAAACAGCTATCCAGACGGATAATGAATAGGTAATAGAAGTTTCGGTCTAGTTATTCCTGTTTTCAAGGTTTTTCTCTGTCAGGAACCTTAGACATGGAATTATTTTCCTGTTTTAACATAATTTTGTTTTTTACTTGGAATATATCCAAAAATTACGTCTCGTGTTGTATTATTTTTCTCTTTTTACCGATTGTAGTGCATTTCTTCCTAATATATTTTTGTTTTACGACAAAATCAAAAGTTTCTATTTCATAAAGGCCGTTTTCCAGGCACTTTATGACATTATTGTAATTACTCTAGTTGCGACTCGCGTTGTAAGTAGTTACTAACACGATATTTTTTTATGTTCCATTATCTATTTATATTTATGAATTGCGACATCTTCGTAGGTACATATATCGTAATTCATAGTCCAGTCTTGGTCAAAACCGGTCCAGAAACAAAAATCTGCTGACACATTTACCATGACAATTTTATTTCAAATCTATCCTCATCAATTTACATAATCATATACATTAACATTTGTTTTGTGAAACCAGTTTGAAAACGCAAAGTAATCAGTCCGCTGTGTATAATATAGTGTGTAGATTGTGTAGACACGGTACACGTGCCCAAATGTCAATATCGCCTCTTCGGTTGTGCTGACTAGGGTTGTGTCATGAATCGAAATAGATTTTGTAGCGCATAAGAGCTGTATTGCCGAGTCATGCTGATATAAACGAAAAAAAATTGCAAATATATCGACGTTTTCAAAGTAAAACTATTCGTTTACCGTATTTCCTTAAAATAGGTTATGTATATTATGATAAAGGAGGTTTAATGATTCATTACTTTTTAGATAGATAGGTTGTGTAATATACTCGCTTGTTTGTTTTTCGATTACTGAATATATTGTAATATGTTTCGTCCTAGACTACGAGTTGTCACAAACAACATATTTCAAGAGAATTTGCAATAAATGTGACATTGAAAAAAAACATTGAATTCTAAGACTGATGATCTTCAGACGACGTAGGTCATGTTTAACTAACCGGTTTACCTAATTACTATGCAAATAACTTAATCATTACATGTACATACGTTGTAAGATAAAAAAAAGTACGGATTCACGTGTGCAAACGGTGTCTATTTGAAAATTGTAAGTTATTTACATTTGTGATAACTGTGATAAGCGACGTATCTAACGCAGTGCAAGGATCTCTTGATTTACCAATTGCTTTAAATACAAATATTTTTATTAAAACGTTCGAATGTTCTAGCATTTTTGATAGGTATTCATTTTGAAAATCATTGTAGATCGCGTGACGCCTACTTATTTCGGAAAACATTCAACGCTGACGTCACTTTTGATATTCAACAACAATCCAAAAGAAATATACCACATGACACAGCATTTTTTAAATAAAACTCTGGTGAAGTTATTGCGCAATCTTAGAAAATGTTGCTACAGATAAATAATGCAGTTTCTTTAATAAATCACCAGATACTTAATGCCTGTATGACTTGTTATATCTACGCCGAATGTCATTTGTTTCATATCGCACCCATTCGGTTGTTTTGGCATAACGCCAGCCACAGTAGGTATTACTTTTAAAAACAAACTTTCTTTGTCTTATCATGCACCTATCACATTGTCCTTTATACCATTCATCGTTCCTTCCCCGACAGTTAATACTGTATATTGTGAAAATATGAAATACCTTAATCGTAGACGCAACGGTTTGCTCTAGTTGAACGTTTCTATTAGAGAATTATCTATTTTTATTGCAGTATCACGTTTTATATGTGTCATAAGAGCACCTGATTTTATATGTTTGTAATCATTTATTGCACGTAATATCTATATTAAGAAATACATATCTGTTATTTACGTTTTTATAGATGCTTAGTCTACGAGCTCTGTGTGTGAACCAATTATTATTCTAACAAAAAATAATCTTAATAACAGTGAAATTTTATCATCTTTAAAACTAGTAAGTCATTATCTAATATATACCTAAGTTAAAAACGTGTTACCGCTGGCAATAGTGACCTGATAATATTGCTTAATTTAAATAAAAAAGAAAATAATAATATTAGTATCATTTGAAACTCAGTCTTTATAATATGACTCACATTTTAAGACCATGCAAAATCGTACGAAGAAGTGAGTTTTGATATCCACGAAAAAGCGAGACGGCGAGATATTGTGTATAGACGCGTCCCGCTTCCACAATCGTAACAATCCCTATAAGAGTAGAAATGGATGCATAGACTATGTCATATGTTCAATTTAATTGTAAATGTATTTACATAACCTAATCATATAACCGACTGACATTATTTGTCGCCAAATGAAAACATTTTAGTGAGTCGCTTCATTAAAACAATGACCTTTGTTGTCGGTAGAGCAAGGTCATCGCAACGAAAACCTGAACAAATTTAAAAGAGAGAATAGAGGAACACGTTTTTTTTTATTTACACTATTGAAGTAACCAAGCGAGCCTTATGTTGATGTAGAGAGATGACTTGTCCAACGCTGTATAGTGCTTTCTCGCTTACACTACTACAACAATACAGTAGACGTCAAAAGTACTCCCAAAAATATTTTTAACTAGCTTTTCGCCCGCGTCGAGGTCGGTTATATCGCATTTCCAGGAGAACTCTTCAAAAGTCCGGGATAAAAATTACGTATGTAAAATCCTGTCCTTTCTCAAGGTCAACTCTATCTCTGTACCAAATTTCATTAAAATCAGTTCAGTGGTTTAGTCGTAAATGTGTAACAGACAGAAAGACGGAGTTACTTTCGCATTTATAAATTAGTAGGGATAATATATAATAGTAGGGATTAGCAAAAACTAATAGCATTCCACCTACTTTTTGTTATATTGGAGTAAACAAAGAAGGTATCTAGGGTACGTGTATATAAAGGGTGCAGTCTTCTACGATTAAACATGACGGCATCGTTAGTCAGCATAAAAAGGCACGTTATAATGCTAACGAACGATGTTTACGATATATCACTCCTGAGTTCCCACGCATATGGATTCCAGAAGATAACTTTTATTGTAGCTTGATAACAAAGCTTTATAGTTTATACGTTAACATCTAGGAAACAACACACAAGTTAATATTATTTAAGAACGGTTTACACACTCTAACTTAGGTAAGTATTGGGATTGCCTCGGCCCCAATTCTGCTATTAACAATGGCATATGAATGAATGGAATTTGGATTAAATTGGCACTACTCGTATTATTCTAAGCATTTTTTTAACACAATAATTTGTAATTCAGTACAGGGCGGAACACTCAATGAATTTCCAATTATTGTGATTGCAACATCAATAGATTGAGAAAAACAATAGTTTCAAATTCATGAGCTGACATGACTGGTAGTCGGGCTATCCCGACAAATACGCGTAAGTAAACAATTAAGAATCAATTAAAATATTAAATAAACTGACAATATTTTATTTTAAAAAATATGTACCGCTCTAATGTCTAGCTGGATAGGTGTCTATTTATTTTATAATATGATTCATGATAACGACACTAGAATAGATTTGATCAGTTTGTCACCCCGAAAAGGGCATGCACAGTTGCCAGTTGTGTCAATAACCGTTCCTGTTTTGACCGCAATTAAAGACAGTACTTTCTTTTGATCAAGAACAAATATAATTAAAGAACATAATGTGTTTCTTCACAATTAACAATGGGACCTTTGAATGTCTCTTTGAACCTATTAGGCGTTAAACCGGATACACTAATGTGGATAATACTGATGGGGTGATTACTTGTCTGAGTAAACAATAATACTCTCTAGATACGAAACAATTGACTGTTGTTTAAATATATCAAGAAAGTTATCTTTGAATTATCATGTGAGGAGTCGTTTCTGGAAACAAGTTGTTCGCGTCAATTCTGGCGCAGTCGAGTAGAGTGCAGTCGCCGATCGAAGTCGGTTTACAAATTAGTCTACCTTGTTAGTAATATTGGGGTATGCATTGGAGTTCAGCAGTTGCGTGTGTTAGATGTCACGCTTTTTGCTATTTAATAGTACAACAGCAACTTATGAAATTGATTTTATTCAGTTGTTTTGAATGCCTAATGATCCTTGTAAGACTCTGACACACTCCCATTTTTATGTGAGCAAGGGCGTGGGTTGGCTTTTACCCTAAAAATTTATAACATAAAAGTAATGGAACAAATTTATATACATTTCATAATATTATATGGTTTTTAAACAACCTTATGTCAGAGATTAATGCCCCTTGACCCGACAAGGCTTCACATACACAAATATTTAAAACTTTATACACGTAATAATATATTTTTAACAGACATTAATGAGGCATCAGAAACTTGAACAACCTACAATACTACAATTTTCAAGTACTCTAATCGTAGTTCTACAATTAACTAAACAAAAACCTTTCATAATACATACCATACCATATAACCTTTGATAATTTAATACTATAAAAGTGAATTTTATCACTGTTTTAACACCCTATCCCAATGCAATTAAGTTGAAATTCGCAAGTTCATTCACCTCGAGATTTTTTGAACGATTTTTTCGAGGTTAATAAACTTTATAAGGTTAGCATACTTTGCACGTTTGTTTTGGGCGTCACGTTTATTTTGCCTCCGGCGTGCTGTATAGTAGTGAGAAATGTATAATTAACGTAACAATTATTAATTGACTCAAACGGGATTCTGGTCTAAGTAGATCAATTAACAGTTAGATACCTAGAGAATAAAAAAGGTTTTTTTTATATTTATTTATTAAAAAATAGTCAGGAAACGTTAAGTTATTTATATAAATATTTATTGAAGGAACAATTATACTATACTTAACGTAAAACTAGTGACAATAAGTCACCATGAAATTCATGAAACTACTTTAATTTTCTTAAAGGGATTTCTTTGCCACTATGTTTTTTTTGGCTCCGGGTCTTGAATTCCTAAACGGGTCACTTTCATTGAAAATGTACCACAGATAACCTAGTTACCTATACTGCCTATACGGGATATTGTGCCACGCTATAATACATAGCGATAAACTAAAGTATATGTATACCGGTGTCAGTGCGTTATACAAATACATGGCTTCTCTCAAGCCTTACCCGGCTTCAGATTTCACTGTAAGTGGGCATGCCGCGTTGGAACATGATACCTATTTGGGTATATCGATACAGTTTTAACGGTGACACCTTTTTTTTACGACGATTAAACTTATTTACTGTTCATTATTCTTGATAAGTGTTATGCTAGGGGACTGTTAGCGAATTTGTTTGATGTTGCTATAGTTTTATGTCAAATTAAATCGGATCAGCCGTTGGTGAGTTTATAGAGCACAAACGCACATACAAACAAATAAAATTATTACTTTTGTTAAAGTATCTCTTTGAAGCCACGCAACAAACATTCTTTTAAAAACATTCAATGAACATCATTTCTCTTTTCTACGTTTTTATTATATGTAGTACTAGCTTTTCGCCCGCGGCTTCGCCCGCGTCGATGTCGGTTATATCGCGTTTCCAAGAGACCTCTTCCAAAGTCCGGGATAAAAACTATCCTATGTTCTTTCTCAATGTCGACTCTATCTCGTCTAGACTCTATGTCGTTTAGACGTGAAAGCGTAATAGACAGACAGACAGAAAGACAAACAGAGTTACTTTCGCATTTATAATATTAGGGATTAATAATATTAATGCTCCATAGTCTAGTTTTACTACGCAAGAATAATTTAATGATCTATTATATCAGGAAAAATAAATTATACTTGTTTTATTAATTATTTTTAATTAAGTTTGAGCTCTTCAATAAGAAAGTACACTCGATTGGAAGTTAATTAATATTATATAAATGTTTAGTTTTCTATTTTAGTTTCAAAGTCGCTGTAATAATTATTTGCAAACATTCTATACCTAACCTGAGTTTGTTATTTCTATGTTTTTAGTATCACAAATTCGTCTTATGTGCTTAAGTAATTTTCATAATACGTAAATTAACATAAATAAATATTGTATGTACGTCTTCTGTGTTGTAGTCTTATCGAAAAGTATATTCTAACTAGCTTTTCGGCCGCGGCATTGCCCGCGCCGATGTCGGTTATATCGCCGGGATCAAAACCATCCTATGTTCTTTCTCAAGGTCAACTCTATCTCTGTACCAAATTTCATTTAAATCAGTTCAGTGGTTGAGACGTGAAAGCGTAACAGGCAGACAGAGTTACTTTCTCATTTATAATATTAAGCAGGGATGGGTAATTTACAACCAGAATTATATTATTTTGATACAATATCTTATATTGACAGCAAATATTACGTAGGTAGGTATTAATATTTATATTAGCCTAGACTGATTATAACAATTATCTTTTGGCATCATATTATTATTGTTACATCAAGGTTATACGATGTATCACTAGGTGTTTAACAAAAAATGATTATAACGTCATCAAATATTTTCACACATTTTTAATTCTTATTTATTTACTAGCTGACCCAGCAAACGTCGTTTTGCCGATTTTTTTTTCTAGTTGTATGTATTTTTAGTGCCACATTATAAAAAAGATAAAAACAAACAATATCATCTAAAAAATAAAATATATTTTTTTCGTGTGGGCAACCCTTGTCACTTAGGGGTATGAAAAATAGATGTTGTTCTATTCTCAGACCTACCCAATATGTATACAAAATTTCATAAAAATCGGTTGAACCGTTTCGGAGGAGTACGGTAACTAACATCGTGACACGGGAATTTTATATATTAGATTACACTAGGTATAAGTTCGAAAAAGTGGTTAAATAAAAAGTATCCTTATTTAACACAATATTTCCGTAGCAATAAGGAAAACGACTTTTTTAACTCCGTCCTACGAGTATTCTATGAATAACAATGTTTATATTTTTATTTAGGTACCAGAAACATTAATTGATCAAATTACAATTAATGAAACTTGTCCGTGACGTCACTTTTGTGTAGAATATTGCGAATGCGTTCTAATTGTTCAAATAATTTAATTATTTATCTGACGGACTTAAAACATCCCTAAAGCTTAGGTATCCCTAAAATATGTATGTAATTACGGATAATATCTATCTATCATTATAAATAAAAACTTCTTTTTTTTATATAATCCATACTTTTGTTCTAACTTCTGTGGAACTTTGATGGGTCTATCGAAAATCATCCGGTACAACTGAATTGAGATAACAAAACTAACACTAAAACGAATGCTCTTATGTCAAGCACATAAGGTCGAATTTCGAACGTTTTGTTGAATTACCAGCGAATCAGCGATACTTAATGTTAATAATACGGGTTTCCCGTTTGATATCGTTTAAATGTATAGATAGTGTCATACAATACTAGTTACAATGACACAATCGTTAAATTAACACTGAATAGGGAAACGGAGTAATGTCAGTTGTGTCATGACGACGTGCGATGCATTGTTTTAATGACATAATAAATAAACAATATCATTATAAAATAAATACAAAGTACACGATAGGTAAGTCTTGAGAGTTGTTGATGAAAAACAGGTAAGGTGTCATAAAATTATGACGTAAATCTTGTATTTATAAGTGAACTATTGTACTATAAGGCGTACGCCACTCGACCTCCGTGGTCGAGTGGCGTACGCACCGGTTTCAAGGTGTCGCTAGCTCTGAGGTCCCGGGTTCGATCCCCGGTCGGGTCAATGTAAAAATTCTTATTTCTACATTGTCTCGGGTCTGGGTGTTTGTGGTACCTTCGTTGTATCTGAATTCCATAACACAAGTGCTTTAGCAACTTACTTTGGGTTCAGAACAATGTATGTGATGTTGTCCGCATTTATTTATTATTATTATTTATTAAGGCTTCTATGTCTTAAAGTAAGAGCTACCGTCGTGGAAAAGAGATAGGGCAACTATGTCAGTAATTGCACATAACTGGATCTCTTTCTCAGAGGTTTAAAATACGAAATTTGCTTTAATAACATAAGTATTCGCGGGTTCTTTTTTGCCCTCTGGGTACGAACGAAACTGCACAAAGTCGTTATATGTGTCATGATATATGTCATCTTGATACGTATAACAGAGTACTTTTACAGACTTGCTATTTTTTTTGGTAAGGCTCATAGACACCCACCTCCTCGGGGGAGGAAATGGGTAGTGTCAGACTTTTACTGACTGAACCTGAACCGCCGTGTTACGTCATCAGAGTTTTTGTGTCGGCGTATGGCAATGCGTTGCAATCCTTCATGCACAACAATTACAGACTATCTGACTAAGAATCGCCATAATTTGTTTTACTTAGCCTTAGTAATAAGTATCGCAGATGACACATATTTTATAGTAATATATTGCCTATTCATGTAGTAAAATACATTCAATTCAGGTTAGGTTTATGGCGTGTCGAGTGTTCCCACAAACAGTTGTAAAACCGCAAACCGATGTACTTCCGAATGTGATACATTACTATACACTCTAATGGAACTGTTTATTATTTAACTAAACAAAACTTGAAATAGAATGATAAAATTGTTTTATTTGTAGTTTTAACCTACTTGATACAAGAAACTATAAGATATCTGACTTAAGAAACTTGTTTAAGCTGCTTCTCTTGCCTTCCTTTTCACAAAAAAATACTTCCGCATTGAGAGGTTTAGTCCTTGTGCCGCGGGGGAAAACAATTCACGTGCATATACACCCAGACTCAGAATAAAAATTCGTTGGATCACACAAATGCGGGGATCGAACCCGCGATTCTTCGGGCACAGTGAGGGTTTCGTGGTGACCAATAGCACTGTTCTATCCTTGCTGTAAAGTTAAAGCTACCTCTTAATGTAAGGATATTCTTGCAGATGTGGAAAAGTGATGCTGCTCTTTATCATTTAGTACGCTATCGCACTTCCACAATTGAAATAAAATGACTATTTAAATGTCTATCTCCTGTCTATTAAATTTGTCTTTTCCTATAAAGTTATTAAATAAAGGAAAAGAAGGAAAACTATCACAAGAGTGGAAAATAAGTATCGATTTTCATAGTTTCGAAATACAACGTCCATTTTGCAATCGACTATCAACATCAATTTTTAATGCAAGTGCAAATTGAATGGGAAAACCATGCCATTAGACCCCTGTGCAAAGACCATTAGCGAACATTTCGATCAAATCATAATCTGATTAGCCGACGACGCGCGACGTGGCAAAACAATTAATTCCGCATTACTACACTTAATTATATCAAAACAGCGTAAGTAATTACTTACCTCGTTATATTATTATATCAATAGCACTGATAAAGTCGTGTTGTCAGTTGCAATAAACAATTTACATGAATAAATACATTTCGCTTAACTCCAGTGGGTTGTTGTTTGACACACTCGCCTAATGAATGCGCTCACCGAGTTAATTGATTGTTTCCTACCTCATATGACACTTCTACGGGTCACGAAGATAACAGATTGCCTTATCAATAGGACGTTATCACCAAAACAAAAGATAAGACATCTTTGTTGGATGGAGCATTCAAGCTTAGCTTACAATGGTTAGTAAAGTCGGCAACAAAAGTTACAAACTATGTTAGATTTAAGAGTAATTTTAAGCCAGCAAAATGTATTTAATTTGAACTAAGAATAAAAAAATACAAATGAATATTAAAAAAATGTATTTACAAAAAAAAAATTGAACAACAATCTAATAAAGATTTTTGATGATGTCAATTTGTTAGCCTCTCTGTTTACACTTCCAATGCTGTCCGTACTACCAATTTTCTTTGCGTTGCTGACGCACCCTTATCATGAACACGTTATACATACGTAAGCCATGTTGTTTGCGGTTCGCGTGCTGTGAATATGCGACATAATTACCATCTGTCGGACTGTCAAGCGCCTCGCCTTAAGCAGTAAAGACGT
The DNA here is from genome assembly GCF_003590095.1 of Trichoplusia ni. Classification (NCBI taxonomy): domain Eukaryota; kingdom Metazoa; phylum Arthropoda; class Insecta; order Lepidoptera; family Noctuidae; genus Trichoplusia; species Trichoplusia ni. Next base: position 2,177,064 of record NC_039482.1, on the reverse strand, counting down.
TGCATTTAGTGCTCATTGTTTTACAGTCACTAACTAATTACGTATTGAGTTGTTAGGATCTTCTAGCTTGCTGTGATTAACAAAACAATTATTCGGTTTTTCTAAACAACTTCTAATAATACTTAATTCGACCTTTTTTATGTTTGTTACTTCGTTATAAACCGACTTTCATGATTATTTTCTTTTTTATAAAATTCCCGTGTCACGATGTTAGTTAGCTTACTCTTTCGAAGCGGCTTTACCGAGTTTTACCAAACTTTATATGCTTATTCAGTAGGTCTGAGAATCGGTTAGTATCTTTTTTATCATAACCCTAAATGATAAGGGTTGTCCACCCTTAATATTTTGTCTCCACTGTGATCATCGACTGTTTGGCGGTACGTAGTTCGCCGGGGCAGCTAGTTTTTTAGGGTGAAATTTCTATTGCGATACTAAAGACTACTATTTTGTATATTAATGACAATATTGTTACATGTACTTTGCAATTAATTCATCACTTGTTAGATCCAACAGAATAACGTGACTAGACAGCTAAACATATGATATTTCTGTAACTCGCATGCGTTACTAATTAAGATTCATAAGCACATTATTATTTAATCATGAGGTCATTTAATGAGTTAACTATAAACATACTAGCAGTTGCCCGCGCCGTCGCTTAGTGGAAATGGAATTCCGCGTTTTTTAAATTGCAAAATTAGTACGATATGCGTTAAAACGAAATTTGACACAGTTAAAGATTGTAGCAGGTTGCAATCTTCGTTTTTAGACACATGGTACTTCTTAGTATCGCGAGTCCAACGCGCATTTGTCTAGTTTTTAGAATAGGTTGAATTGTAGCCGGGAGTGCAATCTATAAAAGTACCAAATATCGTCAAAATCCGTTCAAGAGTTTTTGCCTGAAAACTAATAAGCATCAAAATATCCACGCAAAGTTTCGCTTTCAAAACACTCGTAGGATATCCATAGTTTTAAATTGACGCGGTCGAGTGCGCAGAGACCTTGACAGTTAGGGATTTGATGAAAACTGAATGAAATCGTGAAACAATGGTAGTACTTGGTAATAGTATGATATAACGATGTTGAGAAACAGTTGTCACTTTCATTCAATCGCATTTAGTAATAGACGTATACGGGCATTGACGCACTGACGAAGTAAACAGGTACCTTAGTTTTTTTACGTATTAGTTGTTACAACATATAGCGATATAGCATTTGTTTTTTTTTTAAGTCAGGGAAGAATGAAATGTTGTTAATAAGAGCCGAATAAAATGTAGTGTTTTAAAAATATAAAAATAAAAGAAATTCGGGACACTGCTAAATTCTTCGATATGAAAATAATTAAGAATAATGCTAATTAATGCATTCATTCGGTCTATTTTTACGGTATTTTCAAGGTCACAAGTCCAAATTGCGTTCGGGCAGTTTTCAGAATAGACGGTTAATTAGGAGGTACTTTAAAGTAGACACAATATATGTATAGAAAACGTATTCAGAATAATGTGTGTTCTCAACAAGCATGATACTATTGGCTAATTACTTACAGTATGATAAAATATCGTACTTCGCAGCCAGTACAATAAAAAACACTTTCAAATTTATCTTTAGTTTAATTTTCAGAAAACCATTTTCGAATATATTCTTTACTTTTCGCAATACTTTCGAGATTTAAATTACGTTCTTCGGTTATAGGTCAACATGAAGCGTGGAGTAAACGTTTTTGTTATGATTTTAAACGTAACATACAGTTATAGCCTCTTGAACTTTTTGCACCATAGATCTAACAAGAAATAAGGTGTCAAAAAGTTTGCTACACAAATTGGTACGTGTCGAAAGATTATTCACATAAAATTGCCTTCTCAGATATTGAGTATTAGAGCGTGAAGTCTTTTGTGAGAAATAAGTGGCTGATCTACTTCGTGTAAGTCGATCAGGAACGATCTACAAGCTGCTTCCAAATGAATGATTCGTAAATGTTTTTGTTATTATTTTTTTGTCACCGAAATTTTGCTCCGCCCTGTTTCCTTATTTGTATAAGTAGTTTTCGTTCTAGTAATCTTTTTGTGACAAACTGATGGGTAATTCCAGATATATACTGTTTTAGAGGAATCTAGGTTAAGTATATTTTGTAGATCAGTCATACAATTTTCATAGGATCTTAATACATTTTGGCAGTATTTCTGAATTAAACCTCTACAATTAATATCGTTTCGGGATGTAAAATCGAATCAAAGTATCTACGTGGTAATCGAAAATAACATCCATTTTGATAATTACGCAGGCAAAGGAAACTGTTACAAATGAAACTTAATAAACGATACTTAATAAATACCAACATAATTGAATTTTCGCAAATAATTTTAAGTGTATAACTGCGTAATTCCTCGATTAAATATAATTATAATTAAACTATCTAGGTATCTGAGGTTGGGTCAAATCTATTTATTAATAAGTATACCTTTATTATCATTTGCTCCTTTGTTTAACGAAAGAGGTCAAAGGTTTAAAGTGTTTATTACCTTTTGAAATGGGCAAGACGACAATTTTTGAAAATATTCTTTAGTAAAAAATATAATATTTCTGTAATTTATATAATAAAAATTAAATTTTAATGAAACATTCATTTAATCGCGCCAAAACGCAGTCACCGGCGTTGACATTGCTGTGACGTCAACCCTCAGTAAACTTGTACACAGTTGTAGTCGAAACTCGAAATAAATTCAGTGACAGTGACAGCGTTTACTGAGGGCTGACGTAACACACTTTGATTTCCGTTTTAAAAAGCATGGCGGATGGCAGTATTTTGTAATTTTATTTTCTAAAATAAAATAATAATCTCATCTTAAATGTTAAAATGGAGATTTTTTTCCACAATGCATACACAATATTTTATCATCCGTCTTACTGTCGTCTTGCCCATTGAAACATTGAAGATATATTTTTGCAGACGACATTACGAAACACGAATCATCTCACAAGGATATCTTATTCAAACTCTTTGTGAGATTACACGTGTCCCAAAAGAAGTTCATTAGTTCACAGTCGAGATCTCAATTGTATACCAAGATTACCAAGTTATGAATAACCGAGGCCGCATTTCGGTAAACGTAGGCTGTCTAGACTCGCCTCATTAGCCATTTCGCGTTATTCCACGTGGTGTTACGTGGCGTTATTCGCACGTGTACATATCTATTGATTGAATGGCCTACTATCAGGGCAGACGATCGTGTACGCGTGTTTTGAATAACAAAACATTACTTTGGTTGAATCGAGGTGAAAATTCTAGCGTGAATGCTCGAGCGAATTCACTGACGGTATTTGACGGACTTTTTTTTGGCATTATAATATTATTTTACAACTTTCTCACACAATCTAGTATCAAATTAGCAAAGCTTACATTATGTGTACCTGGCAACAGATAAGCATACAACATATTATGCAATTTACATCCAGACACAAAACAAATGATCATGCTCATCACAAAAACATTTGTTCTGGGTGGGAATCGAACCCACGACCTCTGGTATTGCAGTCAGTGCTACTAACCACTAGACCAATAGGCCAGTCAGGTCTACAAACATAAGTTATTTTTGCTGTATCACTACATTTCTGACTTGACAATTCGATATTACTCATAGCACTTGAAACATTTGTTTACTCTGTGCATCATGACGGGTGATTATGCACAAAAGTATAGTAACAACTAGCTAGAATAAAAAAAACATGGTTTTTAAAACACACTTCTGAAAGCATTATATCGATCGGCTTTTTTCCACGTGGTACTTTTGTATTAACTTACATCGAAGTGGTATTTTTCTAGAACTTACGACAATTGCATCATATTAAACATACTACCAAAACGTAGTTTAGTTTTTATCTAATTAGTCATTTTTAAGCTGTGCAAGTACAATTAAGTTGCTATTGTAAACTATTTGTGCATCAAGTTTCGTTTAAATACATTTAGAGTAACAAACATCCATACAAAAAAACTTTCGCTTATAATATTAGTACGATTTGCGATTTCCTCGTGTGACAAAATCCTAACGAAACATTACCACATTGAATAACAGTTTGCATATTACGTTGATTCATTTATATTAGAAGTGACTACCTAAGTGCTTATTAGCCCAGAACGCACGAGTGATTGCTTCATAAATTAGTCCATGATTTAAAGTGCAGATGCAATTGCCATTGGTCTTATGCCAATGACCGGGTAACTTGCTTAATAAATAGCAATTATTCATACAATCAAAATGACTTGTGTGCTTGCCCTTTTAAATATAAGGCTATTACTAGGACTAGAATGTATACTACATTTTAAAACTTATTACGAAAGCTCTTTTAGATAAAAAAAGACACTGGATTAATTACGGTTTTTCAACTGGTATTTTGTGCTGAGTTTGTATTAAAAAAGTTTACTTATTCAAGAAATTATAACAAAAGCAAGTAAAAGAGTAAGTATACTTTCATTTCACAACCTCTGTCCTCACATAAATTAAAACAGAAACCGCAAAAAAACGTTTGAAAGTACCAAAAATTTCGTAATGTAAAATAGTAACTTACTAAGCTATTTAAAACTTTATTTACTCTTCTCAATGTTTGTCTTATAATAATAAGGAACCATCCAAACCATGTCGCGCCTATCATAATTATCTTAAATAGTTAAATAACACGATTGTCAACTATCCGCTGATTTACAAGGTAACCAGTACCGGGCGAAAAATATTTATGCACACGAAGCACAGCTCCAACATTCTTCGTGTGCACAAATATTTTTATATCTATACTTATGGGTATATCTATGTTAAATCAAGAACTTTACGGAAAAACGGACTGAATAGGACAAATCAGTCAGTGTTTTTAGGAAGGCAGGAAGGGAAAAAGAAAAATGGTTTCCTCATAAATTATTACGAGCATATGGACGAAAGTCATCATAATCTGTAAGTTAATTTTAAAAATAGGAAATCTTCGTTTCTAAAACAATTACTTATAAAATATAAAAAATATAGCTGTGATATCTAAAAAATAATCTAATTTTATAAAAACCGAAAAACATAAAAAAAAATATGAAAAAGAAAGAATGTGTATGTGGAGAATAAATAATTTATCAAAAATATTTTATTTAAATAAAAGAAAATATTAACGTAGTATACAACTTGAACATAGTATTAGATTTTCATACCACCTACAATTCTCGATCCACCGATGTTGAATTTCAGGTGGCGGTGTGCAAGCGCATCATAAAAATTCACTTCCATATTTTTTCTCCATCGCGTCAAAAGAAGTATAAGTTCAAAAAAAACATTTGCCGGAATTTTAAACTCATCACGAAATCGCTTATTCACCCTGTTTCACGACATCTATATATAGATGTCTCCTAACACAAATATATGCGTAACAAAAGCAACAGACAAGAATATTGAGATAACACGCGCCAAGCTTTGTACTGTATTTGACATTTAAACTTAGATAGCTTACTACCATATACCGAACTGAAGTCGAGTCCACACGACGTGTCTCATTATCACGAGTTGCCGATTGAATTGATAATACGAGTGTATCAGTCGATGTGGGGAAGCCAGACTGCCAGCGTTATCAGTCGTAACACAACTATTGGGGAGGCAAGACGTGTCTACCTTGTAAGTGACGAAACACGATCCCAAGTAAGTTACATCAACTTTTCATAAAATTTTTGATGCGGGATTTTCTTTCGTTCGAAATATTAACTTAGAATATTTTTCATTTTTGAGTAACGTATTTTTAATAATAAATTGTTAGTTGTAGTGTAAGTTCGGGTTAAGTTTAAGTTTATTACGATTCTACTTTTATTTTAGATTTCACTTTATACGAGTTTTTTTTATATTAGTCAGTCTCCAATAAAAAAGGTTTTTCTCACCATGCTTATTTGGCTTCCAATTATCAAATTTTGTGTGGTTTTTTCTTCGGATTTAGATTTATTTTCTTTGAAGAATTTATTAATTTCCTTACATAAACCTAGTTAAAAAAATACAGCCTTTTAAATATCACGATCCAGATTTCGGATCTACAAGTAATTATTAAAATAATAAGTGTTTTTATCAAGTTATAAAAAAATATATCATATATTATCAATTATAATTAGCCGTGGTCTTTTTGCTTGTCATGTTATAACAATACTGCAAAATTTTGTCAACAACATTATCAAACTTTAAGCTTCGGTAATATCGATAAATATTACATAAAACGTTGATACAACTGCGGTATATGTATTCTAGCGATATCAGCTGACGATAACAGTTACGATATATAAACATATTATTTATTACTTGGCTTTTTTATGCGTTTTTCTTCTGTTATTTTTATTCTATTACTAGCCATGCCCGGTTCACGGTGCCTTTATATTATTGGGGCGGAGATGGATCCAAAAAATTACTATCGTATAAAAGTCAGGATTACTTATTAAGGTGGTTACTAGTAATATGGTATCTTCTTTTTCTTCCATAAGAAAGGTTCTTAAAGGACAATAACAAAATACAACAACAAAAAACATTAGGGAAATCGGTCCATTCAAGGGAAATTTCATTTTTATATGTATAGATTATTTTAAAGAACAGAAATCGAGTAATAGGCAGTATATATTGTAGAGCCATCTCTGGCACTTGAAATCTCTATTACTTAGTGTATTTACAAAATACCATTAAAAATAAATATCGTAATCATAAAGTACTAAATAAATAAGCATGCATTAAGTTGAAGTAGGTACATTTAAAACGATATAGCAAGTAAACAGACGACGGAGTAAATTAAATAGGATATTATCACTGTTTCAAAAACAACAACAGAACGTTAGTTTACAAAGCCAGTATTTTTCTGACAAATGTACTAATTATATGTATTTTTTGTGTCCCACAATAACTCTACTTTTATTTTAACAATAAAACAAAAATAAAAATTTGTAAAACAAATTGTAAAACAGTTTATATATTGTGAATAGTCCTTCTAAAAATCTTATTGTATTGAGTTTGTTTTGCTTGCCGCGTCAAAGAATTCTGAAAACGCGTGTACGAGATAAAAAAAAAAATGTTTTCGTCACAAAGGCCTCCCTTTATTCTCGGAACAATAAAGCCAAAGTGAGACAGAGGTGTCGAAGCTGGCTTCAGGTCAAGGTGACTATCAGTGCTGACAAATGTAAGTGCGAACTTCAAGGAAATGACGCGTAGCTATCAGCGCGTTAGTAGGCCAAAAGCTTCTAAGAAGCTCGTGTTTTTGGCAGTATTGGTGACATCGAGTAACGCAAGTCGGAATCGCGGACAAAGGTTCTATAGTAGATGTCTATTTAATTAAATAAATATCTTGCTTGTATAAAATTCCCTTGAATATTCATTTTATTTTCATTTCAGTATGTAGTTTAGCGGCAACAGAAATACATAGTTACGATACTTACGATACTTACGATCATAGTTTCTGAGACAGTCAGATAGTGGAGTAGAAATACGGATCCTTTAAAAGTACTCAGTGACTGTACGTTTTATTAGATAAGCGAGGCTTCTAAGCAAGACAAAAAAAGAATTCAAAGATGTAATGCACTTAACATCAGTAAAGTATTCTAAATCATGTCTGTAAATGCCCAGTCTTGTCGAAAATCTAGGAAGTACCTATGCTTTTTTATATATTGCCTATGCATGTGTGTATATTAACAGGAATACTTCGTCGAATAGGAATATAATATATTTCATGTGGACTTAGAGACTCTAATGTCGCAGGCAGCTCAAATTTTGCAGTCAGCGCCTTACGCATTTATTTCTGAGCAGGTATCTTATTGTCTATATCTTGTGTTTACTAAGTAGCTTTTATTTCATCGACGCTTTTGAAATATAATATGAAAGCTTGTTTGTACTTCGGCGAATGCAAACGACTCCGCATAACTGTAATTTTGCCATGGTATAAATTTTATGTTACAAAAATAGGGTGAAATTTTATTATAACATTTTCTGATTAAGTAAATGAAATTAAACGCATTAATTTAAGTACAATATTCAGCAGTTTACTATAAAGAAACAACAAGTAAAAGTAAAATTCATGTCAAGGAAATCATATTATTATCAAGCATACATTTCAGCTGTTAATACCAAAGGTACCGCTGCGCTGGTAGAATGTCAAATAAACTAACAAAAATTCTTTTAATTTTTCGAAAACTATACAGCCAACGTGTTGAAGAATCATCTTCAGCATGACACATTATAACAATGCTTGTATTACGCATTTAGTTCATACTTGATTTTATATGATTCTGAACCTATTGCGATATTTTTTATTGATGTCAAGCACTAAAAATGCTACGTACAATTACTTTTATGGCTACAAATAAACCTTGAAAATGCAGGCAGGCTAACAAAAAGTATTTACAATGGATAAGTGAAAAACCCTTACTAACCTTAAAAAAAATTATTTACAGCAAATTTTATAAACAAGGGTTGCTATCGTTACTCAAAAAAAATGGCAAAATCAGTTCTAGATTTTTTTATCTTCGAAGTTACGAAAAAACTGATGCAGTTTCGTAATTATGAGTATTTTTTTACGAAATAATTTATTATTACTATCATTACACAGATTATTAACTTAACGTTAAGATCGTATCTTCAATCTTAACCTAACTGATTATCTAATCAAATTCGATATGGAATTATAAATGTAAAATGTGTTTTTCATAATACACAAATTGTATTTAATCTTTGTTTTTTTTATGCTGATATTAATGAAAGTTTTTCGTTTGATTCACAGGTGCAAAGAATACATCGGTCAGCTGCTAGACCAAACTGGCAAAATGGTGAACGTAAGTCAATTTTATTACCTGCATATAATATTTAGAACAAAATAAAAATATACATGACTAAAACTATAGATAATAAAGTGTTGAAATGAAACTACTTTTACGGATTTTATAGCGGTTTAATTTTAGTTCCCGACGTTTCGACACCTTTGCAGGTCCAAAATCCGTAAGTAGTTTCATTTTAATGTCTAACCTTCGCGTGGACCTAAGAAACCACTAGATGATAAAGTGATTAAAAAAAGATTTTTAATTTTAGACATTTGACTAGGTATGGTAGATAGTTAGGTCATTCTAAAATTCTTTTATTTCTTTCTTTTCGTCAGATTTGACTTAAAGTGTGCCTGTACCGACTGCACCTGCATAGAACTAAATATAAAATACACAAGGGATCATTATAATCGAGTTTATTATGTTCCGGATTGCCCCAAAAATAATCATAATAGAACGATACTCACAATCAAATCACATTTATTTTTAAATATCTCACGTTATCTATATTTCGCCGAAAGATTCTGCCTTTTTGAGACCCAGTGGAAAGCCGCGTAGACTTATTTTGCTCTGGGCAAAGGCAAACTCTTATCAGGTAAAACCCCGAGTGCTTTTCCATTCCTTCTTTCAGTTGAAGGGCAACAGGAACGCTTTCGTAGACTACCGAGAAATCGAGATAGATTATCGTAACGTAGCTACAACTCTAGTGACGTCATTTAAATATATCTGTTATATTACACCCGACACTTAGCACTCTACTAGACGCCTTAATACGCATTACTAAACCATGTAACTAAACAAATATTATCTAAACGTTTTCAAGGTTCATTTAATAAGTCAGAGCAAGCATGAAAAGGTTGAGTTGTCGGTAGACGTATCTTTATTCGTTAAAGTGGAAGGAATGGAACAAGTTCTGGTTACGAAAAAAGGTTTATTTTTTTACTTAGCAACAACTTAGGTAACATTTATCTTTTTAATATAGGTAATGATACAGAAAAAGCATAATAATCTTATCTTGCAAGTCCAAACTCAGTGATTTATTTGTTGATAAAAAACAATATTGTGATAAACTTTCATATCTGCAATCTGGATCCTTATCGATCTAAATATAATTCGTTAAGTATAGGCAAAGTCATAATGCAGTAAAATATTAGGTAGGCAACATGATAAATAGAGTTATTAGGTACAAATAAACATAGAAGGCAGAATGATTTAATTTCAGTTCCGTTGAATGCTATGTGGAAGTCCACATAGTATACAACATTGTTATAATAAAAAGGTACCTACACCTACCTATCTACACCTACACCGCTTATAGTCTATGCAGGTACAATAAACGTGTTAGGTACATTTCTATAATGTTATATACATGTAGTTACTTATCACATTATTCAACCAACAGCAGAATTCCACGAATACAAAAACGATTTTTTGAATAAGCATTATTGCGAACGACATAGTCATTGCTATAAGCTAGTATAAGTATGTATTAATGACAAAACACTATCAGCCCATTCCAGAAACATCTATGATGATATCAAACAAGTGATAAAATACCCCCAGCAATCTATTAAAATAAACCCGCCATATCACGGTATTTTTATTATTTAACAGATTACATCTTGAACAAAAACAATTTCTTATCTTTGGAGCTAAATTAATTATAATAACTTATAATCAACTGGTTGATATTTATTTCGTATTTTTGTTTCGTTTTCTAGGAAGCAAATGGCAATGCGCCCGCGCCGCAGGAGCTGGAGACCTTCCTGTCTACAGAAGACAAGAAGGAGAAAGTTGTCAACAAGTTAGTATTTGTTTTTAAAGACAAGATTTTACTAGCTTCTACCAGCTTCGTCCGCGTAGATTTTAGCTATCGCCGCAAAAAGTGGTTTTTCATCCAGAATGTCAACTGCTAAGTCTCGTTGCTAGTGGACTTTTGGACCAATTTTGATTATCATGCTTTAAGAGCAAAGAACTTGGTCGAACGACCGCTACCGTTTCAAGACTTCTGTCACTACCATGTGAAAATTAGGAAATACCAAATATGTGTTACCACTAAACAATTCTATCATCATTTATTTATTTAAAAGTACGGTAAAACGACTTTCACTATTACAGAAGATAAAGTAGCAGAACACGTTAATTATAATACTTACATCTCGTCATGTCTAAAATGAAACAGAATGAGCCATAAAGTGTCGCTCAATCTTCTTCTGTTTTTCCTTTTACACTTGATTACCTTACTTTTCCCCAAATTTATACATTTTGGTACGGATCATGATCAAAATGTTCTAAATGATAAATACTACAGGGGTCTATTTTGTAGCGGAATAGTCCGAAAGGGCTACCGTATCCCCGGTACACAGAGACCATAGGACACGGGTGGGATTTAGTCAGTAGAAGTCTGACCCTCCCTTCCGCTTAACCTAAAGGACTCATTTAATGATTTCCCATCTGGAGAAAAGGGTTCTGATTTGTCATCTAATGTATTTTTATAATTTGTTCAGATACAACCTGTCGGGAGATGCCGAGTCGGCGGACTTCGACCCTTTCGCCGAAAGGAAATTGGATAACCCCACTTCGTAAGTAATCATATTCAAATCCGTATTTAATACTTAGGAACAGTTTGGACTCATTACTAAGAAATTCGTACTAGAAAGTAACAAGACATTTGGAGTTATTAAAACAGCAAGAATATACGAAGAAGTTTCAATATAAATATCTAAGTATTGAAGTGTCTGCCGGGCAAACTGTTGCTAAGTAAAACCATAATTAGTATTGTATCGGGCCGGTATTTGAGCCAAGTATGCAGAATTTTCTTCACGTACCGACCCACAAACCTATAAAACTGGTAACTACACCGTGCTCGGAGAATGAACATACTCGTATTTATTTCATGCCACGCGAATTTTTCACAGCAAATGCGAATTGGCGATGCTAAGTATATTTAAATACAAGTGACCTCTGAATTTAGTGGTTCTTATGTACCTATGCTAGACATATTATGTAGGAATATTGACGATTACTGAAAAAAACATTAGGTAAATTCTAATATACTTGCAGTGAGTAGACTATAATAAACATTTAAAGTTTTTTTGTAGTTAAGCAGCTATAATGTTTTCTGATAACTTTAAAACATCTTTTCTATCTTAGATGGTTGACGCTAAGCGCTGACATAGCCCACCTTTATAATGACCATAACGCGAAGGGCTGGCAACATCTCAATAGTGTCAAAAGCTTCTCGAATCAGTACAGAAATGACCCTGGACATTCTAACACCACTTAAAACAGAAGGCTAAGAATTACGTTATCAGACAACCTAGACTTTTTTAGTCTAAAATCAACAATTCCAATTCACGAATTGATTTACGTTCAGGAGGACTCATGAAATTCTTGTCTGTTATCTACATATTTAACGCGAATGTGGCGATCAAAAATAGAACGTTTTTCATGAATTTAGTTAACCTCAGGATATTGTAGAAATATTCCAAGGTCGACACAAAAAAATCCTAAAGTTTAGATTTTTACTTATTCATCTGAATTACAAAGTCCCACTATATTATTATCTGATGCGAACACAAATCAAGATGTGCAACTATCAGACTTCTTTTAAATGATATCGAAACAATTGAAGGTCAAATATTTCATTCTTTAATAAATGATGGATATATAAGAATCTACGTATAGACTAAGTATAAACAGCGTTGTTTTTGACAGAGAGTATGGTTGTAATTGCACAGCTACGTGACACATTGTACACAGCTGCACTGGATGCACAATCAAAAGCGTGTTGGAGCAACTGGCTCGTTGTTACCGAGATCGTCTGATGTTTCAGAAACATGGACACGCTGACCCATCTGTTGAAGGCGTCGCTCGGCACCGGTATCCTCGCCATGCCCAAGGCCTTCAAACGCGCTGGTCTCGTCAACGGAATATTGTTCACCGTCCTCGTAGCCGTCGTTTGCACTCACTGCGCTTACGTCCTTGTAAGTAAACTTCATCACACTGCTATGCTCACTTCTAATACTGTTATACATTGTTTGCATTTTAATCTTAGTATTTGCTTCGCGATCGCTGCCACAGTATCAACAAGCATGAAAATAAACATGAATGCTAAGCGAATTTTATAACCTTACCTATGCATATTACATTTTGTTAATCAGTAAGATCAGATTAAAAATTAAAATGTACAACGTCGTTAATTTTTAATCATTGCTTGCCAAATATTTATTGTTATTAGCAATTTAAAGTAAATATTAATTTATTTGACTTTCAGTTTTTCTTAACATTTTCTTCTTTCTTATATACAGATTAAATGTGCGCACGTGCTCTACAAAAAGACTAAGAAAACCCAGATGACCTTTCCTGAGGTTGGACAAGCGGCTTTAGAGAACGGTCCTCAAAGACTCCGGGCTTGGGGAAATGCTTTCAGGTACATGTAAAACTTATTAGAACATGTACATAGGTTATTTATCTTTTTATGCACCTAACCTATGGTACCTTTCTTGTCCGAAGTGTAACCTTTTTGATGTTTGTTTCAGGATCTTCATATTAGTCAGTCTTTTCGCGACTTACTTCGGAACTTGCTCAGTGTATACAGTCATCGTAGCCAAGAACATTCTTCAGGTAAGCAGGAGTTATAATTATTCATTTGAAGACAAGATAGTTGCAAAACGTGCAACATGTGAAACTTTTTGACAAGTGATATGGTTTAACTAACTCCTGACAAGAAGATCACTTTAAAAGACGTTCGCCTTATTGTTACAGGTCGTGGCGTATTACATGGGTGAAGAGGAAGACAAAGTTGAAATAAGAATATTCATAATTGCCCTCCTACTGCCTCTCATCTTCATGGCATGGATCCGCAACCTCAAGTACTTAGCTCCAGTCTCAATGATTGCCAACGTATTTATGGGTCTCGGTCTCGGAATCACCATGTACTACCTGGTCGGTACCGGAGAGTTGCAGACGGAGAACATCAACTCAATGCTCTTCAAACCACCCACGGAATGGCCCGAATTCTTCTCTCTGACCATCTTTGCTATGGAAGCTATCGGTGTCGTGATGCCCCTAGAAAATGCCATGAAGACCCCAGGCGCTATGCTGGGAGTCACAGGAGTCCTGAACAAAGGCATGAGCTTCGTCTGCGTAGTGTACATCCTCCTCGGTTTCCTCGGCTACCTTCGCTTCGGAGAAGACGTTTTAGATTCTATCACTCTTAATCTGGCTCAATCTGATATGTGAGTATCAACAACTCACTATTTATTATTATTTTATTTAAACACTCGCTCTCTTATACCAGACTTAACAATATTTTTGTTTACAGTCCTGCCCAAATTGTCAAGATCGCCATTGCTATCGCCGTGTACTGCACATACGGACTGCAGTTCTTTGTGTGCGTCGAAATCATGTGGAATGGAATTAAGGACAAGTACACCAAGCGCCCGGACCTGGCTAACTACGTCATGAGAACTCTCCTGGTTACCGCCTGCGTGTTACTTGCCGTCGCCGTGCCCACCATCGGACCCTTCATGGGTGTCATTGGCGCTTTCTGCTTCTCCATACTCGGACTCATCGCGCCCGCCTTTATCGAAGTCATCACCTACTGGAACATTGGCTTCGGACCTGGAAAATACCTGATCTGGAAGAACATTTTAGTATTACTGTTTGGTCTTTTCGCTCTCATATTTGGCACCAAAGAAGCTATAAACGACATTATACGTGTATACACCTTATCATAAATATGAGCTCGCGTTCGGCGCAGCTTTTATTCAAAAATTCTGTGTTAATGTGTGATAGATGTTAGCGTACAGCTTAGTGATTAGTTATAGATAATTTTATACCACTTTTGCGTGCAATACTTTGTAACGTTCAATCAAGCAGCAGTGTCTGGCAGGTCGTTATAATTTTGCAAGACTGTATTTTTGATTCCCCAATCTAAGTACTTGTAAACTTTTCGACCAAGGAAATATAACGAAAATGAACATTCTGTTGTATTGGTTAATATGAGTTCCGCTGCTAAACCAATGGTGCTACTTATTGCATATTGTCAATATTTGCTCCACATTATTAACTTGTTATTGATACTTTAACGAAAAGAGTTTTGCCTAATATTCTGCGTATTTTATGAAACGTATAATATATTTATAAGTATACAATTTTTAATTGGGGCATGTAAAATTTATCTAAAATCGCGATTACATTCCCAAATCAGAACTGAATAATGATGGATGGTGTACTTAGAAACATATAAGTCAACATGTATTGTCGAATGTGTGATGTAGGCACGGTGAAGTAATGGATTAATGGTTCGATACAAAATTAGCTGCGCATGTGCACCTTAGTTAAGTCTTTCCCGAACTAAACGAAGACCAAATAGCGATTGGAGTTAGTTTTAATCTATTATGATGTCAGTACTTAACATCCACTGTCCTTAGTATAATTATCAGTGTAAATGAACAAATGCCTTCATAATTCAACTTATTTCCATAAAGTTGAACATTTCTTTATCTTATATTGGTGACTGGGATCTTGCATTTAGTGTTTGTAAGCTTACTGATTTATAAACAACTGTACATTATTTATAGAGATATGTGGGTATTTTGTAAGTGCGTTATGCGAATTTCAATTTTCATATACAGCACTTTATGATAAGTTTTCAAAAGATATACTGTAGAACTGTAATATGAATAAGTACATAGAGTCACGTGTGATAATACATAAACAAGATATATCATGAGAGAGGCCTTCTTTCATAATCTAGAAATCTAGCCTAAAACTAAATTGTCCATTACTATATACAGAGAGACTATTTGATAAAATTCTGAATTTATATACAAATTCTTATACCTATAATAAAAGCTATTTATACTTATTATATAAATTGATATGTAAAATTGGTACGCTTCTAATGGATTCAAACAAATGATTTATTTAATTTAACGACTGTAGTGAAAATTATTACAACATTTGTAGACATAATGTCAAAACAAAACCAATAAAGTTCCTATTTGTTTTTAAATTATATAGGAAATTAATGTTAGCGACTAAATTTTGTTTTGTTCATAACCACAGCGCACCAAACAATAAAATAACAAGTTATTTGAAATGTTATCAGTTATATGATATTATTTTGTAATTTAATTATAATCTTAAATAACGCGAATAAACCATTTATAAGCTCTGTATATTTTTATTTACTTGATCCTTGACCTCGTTCACGCGCATTGCGGAAAGATAATGTTCGCAGATACTGAAGTGCATCCTTCATCCGCTGTCGTTCATAATGTTGGCGCCAGCGACGATTCTGGGCCCCAATTCCACTATTTTCAATACCCGATGAATTAATGCAAATTGGATCAAAATGAAAGTATTCAATCTGGGATGCAACCCTCACTATCAATACAATGAATTTGCAAATATCATGATGGCAGAATGCTTACGAGAATACGAATAGTGTCAAATTTAATCATGATTCAATTAAATCACCGGCAACTGTAGATAAACATCGGAATTGGGCCCTGAGCGAAGCTAATCGCACGCAGGCTACTGAGCTCGAATCAATTAGCGAAAGTGGCATCTAGTACTACACTGGATTGGACAAACCTTATTGGATTAGGTATAGGCAAGTACTTTAAAAACTCTAACTTACAGAAGCAGTAATTCTTAGATATCAGAGAAATCGAGTTCCAGTGCGTTTCGAAAAAAAAAACTCAATCATTATTGAACATCTGTATTTCTCATCGACAAGGGTCTTGTTATGTTGACATTTTATCCACTTTTTGTCATTCTCCTTTAGACCAAAGAACGCTCTGGTCAAATGGCCGCTAGCGTGTTAGTAGTCCGTCAATGGTCTGTCAAAATGTTCGGGAGAATAATAAATATGGCAATTTTAATTATACTGAAAACATTTATCACACTGACCAAAGTATTAGGAATATTAAATGGCGGAGGGATCGTTGTAACCTCTTACCTAATATTTTTTTATAACTTGTGCGGACTCAATATGGCGGGAGCATCTGATTTCGACCCTTTCGCCGAAAGGAGATTGGCGAATCCTACTTCGTAAGTAGCGGTATTTAATACTTAGCAGGTTTAGTCTCCTAGTGCACAGACTATTTCTTTTCTCTGTGTAAGTAGTATTCTACGGACACTTTTTTGGCAGATGTCATGCAACATAACAAATACATAGTCGGTTCAAAGTCTTTTTATATATTTAGCGACGTTGCAGATTATCTAGCTGAACAAACGAACTTCGCGCTGACTAACTTATATCGCCGTATTATTGTGATCCAAAAAACCACCCCCGTGTACACTATAACTGCTCTTCTGATGAGGTATCAGGAGAGCAGGTATATCTCATGACCACTAATACCTTCTCTGGTACCACCTTCACCAACCGCTGCTAATTGCTTTCCTGTATTGAATAGCAACAAAGTTCAAATTAACTCAACATTTTAGTTAGTAAACGTATGGGAAATAGAAAAGGGGCCCTGTTTGTACTTTTCTGCCCGCAAAAACGTTAAATGAACATTTAAGGAAATTAATTGGAAAAATCGGTACCGGCGTCATAGCGTGACCAAGAGATATAGCAATTATTTTTTTATAAGAGTATAAAAATCAATATCCATATCACTCGTTCAAAGTATCTTTTGTGTATCGCCACCAGCTCGTTCTTCGATTGTGACTTTATCTCATGAATTGTGGCAAAACACTTTCCAAAACGAAAATAGCCAATGAGTATTGAGGACAGTTGAGGACTGATCGCGGTGTTGTTTTTGTCACGAACAACATTGATGTTGCTGGAGCTTATGCATTATCGTAACTTAGAATGCATGATTTAAAACAAATTTGTGATCGGTTGAGCCGTATCGATACTTTACACGAACGGTTCCAAGTGGTTCAGTTCCTTTTTGACAAGAATGGAAGAAAACAATGAACCAACCCTTTGAACTTGGCGTGTATTTTTCGCTCATATACCACAGTCAACAACTCAAGTGCCTTGAAGCACTTTATTCAAATTTTAATGCAAAATGTAAACGTGTAAAACGACGTACGCGGTCCATAAATTTTGTCATTTTGTAATATTGACAGCACAAAAGACTATTATTTTCATAATATGTTACGTACAAAGGTAAATGATTTAAGATGACTTAAAAGCGCTAGCAAATTGAAACATTTCAGCCAAACGGCTATGCTTTATAAAATATAGCGCGAATGTCTCGAACAGAGGGAATCTGTCGATCAGCTCGTCGACCACTATCAGGAGGGCGGCAAAATTGATTTTTGACGAGTTAGTATTGTCAAAAAAGCTGATGGTTTGCTTACGCGAACCCGCGCATTGACGCGCTTGCAATTGCACCGAGCTTAAGCCGCGCTGCAATACTGGTCTAAGAGTCCCTGAAGACTGGATTTCTGATTGATCAAAAGATTTTACCTAGCTGTTTATCGGTGAACGTGGCATGAAAAAATAATAAAATTTGTTTTTTTGGCCTTAAAAATCGATAGAATTAAAAAAAAGGCTATTATTTTTATGACGTCAATAGGGCGGCAAATAGTGACTCCACCCCGGGCGACGGTGACTCACGCAGCGCCACTGCTCGTGAGTTAAAGGACACAGTTCTAACCTAAGGGATTGACAGAAAATGAACCAGTATATAAGAAAAAACTTTTAAACCAAGGAACCCCCAAAACAACAATCATGTCAAAAAAGATACAATTGAAGAGTGTTTCTATTGATTTCTATCAAGACACCAAAACATGTACTACATAGTGCTGATTTGGAAATTCAAAGAATTACAGATAATTTTTCCACCTTCGAAACTCAGAAAGTGACCAAGATCATTGCCAACCCAGGTACCATGCGCGCAAAATATCTTACTTGGGTGGTGTTTTGCGATATCATCAGTTGGAAATTATTCAACTTGCCATCATGGGCAATATCGCTGTAACAAAAAAAGGTTAGTCGGAGGTAAAAATCTTCAGGTCAAGGAACACGTATATGGTCCGGGATAACAAGCGATAAAGGACTGTTCCGCCTAGCTACTGATAAGGACGACCATGACATGAACACTAATTCGCACTGGTTAAAGAGGTCCCTAGGATAGAGAAAGATCTGTAAGGAAAAAGTCCCGTTTTCCCAGTACCCGGTTAACAAATATTAATCAAATCCATACTAATATATAAAGCTCGACAGTTTGTTTGAACGCGCTAATCTCAGGAACTACTGGTTCAAATTGAAAAATTCTTTTTGGTTGAATAGACCATTAAACGAGGAAGGTTTTAGGCTATATACTATCACGCTAATAATACGAGCGAACTAAGAGGATCGAAGATACAATGGAAAATGTGGAAAAAACAGGAAAATTATTCATCTTGGAAGGCTTCCGTTCAAATTTTCCTAACTTATATCTTCTTACCACGCGGACGAAGTCGCGGGCAACAGCTAGTAATAATATATAAGTTACAATCTTAAGACTCAGAACTTAAAGGTAAGCAGCAACTGGCTCGTTTTTACCGAGATCGTCTGATGTTTCAGAAACATGGACACGCTGACCCATCTGTTGAAGGCGTCCCTCGGCACCGGTATCCTCGCCATGCCCAAGGCCTTCAAGCGCGCTGGTCTTGTCTTCGGTGTATTGTTCACCATCCTCGTAGCCGTCGTTTGCACTCACTGCAGTTACGTACTTGTAAGTAAACAGTCTATTAATTTGTTTACATTTTGTTATTAGTACTTTAATATTTTCAAGTTTCCCAATACATTTTCAACAAGCATAAAAAGAAACACGAATGCGGCGCACAGTTTATGAATTTATTAGAATTAAAATCTTCAATCTTATCAAATGATTAAATTCTCATTATCAATTGGAAACAAAATTTGATTTGGTATTTGGCTTTACTTAAATCATTTTTATTTCACAGATTAAATGCGCGCATGTGCTTTACTATAGAACTAGGAAAAGCCAGATGACATTTCCTGAAGTTGGCAAAGCGGCTTTGGAGACTGGTCCTGTATCAGTTCAGAAATTCGGCAATACTTTCAGGTAACAAAAAACTTAACACTATATAACGAATGGAGTCATAACGGTCTAGTTCACTTAGTAAAATATATTATTCCTTAGTCGAACCCAGTCTCCTGGCGTCATGATCAAATTTGGCAATCCAGAAATCAATTAAAGGAGAACAGTTTCTATTAAAATTATTTGATTATTATTATGTAACTATAACTTACTTGCCTAAAGGGGCTTTAGAGATCGCAGACAATTAATGATGACCAGTGACCTCTTTATAGTCCCAAATGTAAATTGTTCGATGTTTGTTCCAGATCCTTTATCCTGATAAGTCTTTTCATAACATACTTCGGCGTCTGCTCAGTGTATTCAGTTATCGTAGCCAAAAACATTCTTCAGGCAAGTAACATGATGACTGTAAAACGCTTCGCGCTTGTTTGACCTCAAATCTCATTAGTCAGCACGAAATTAAAATTGGTATTTTCCGACGGAGTGAAGTTGGTCTCATAATAGCAAGATAAAATCAAAGTTCCCATAAATAGCTATTCGCCTTATTGTTACAGGTTGTGGTATATTACATGGGCATAGATGAAGAAACGGTTGAGCTTAGAATATTCATCCTTGCCCTCGTGGTGCCGCTTATAATAATGGCTTGGGTCCCCAACCTCAAGTACTTAGCTCCAGTTTCAATGATTGCTAACGGCTTCATGGGCCTCGGTCTAGGAATCACCATGTACTACCTGGTGGGTACCGGAGAGTTAAAGACGAAAGAGGTTAAGTCAATGCTCTTCAAACCGCCGCCAGAATGGCCTGAATGCTTTTCGCTGGTTATCTTTGCCATGCAAGCTATAGGGGTCGTAATGCCTCTAGAAAATTCCATGAAGACGCCTCGTGCGCTGCTAGGAATATGTGGGGTTTTGAACAAAGGCATGAGCTTTGTTTGCGTAGTGTACATTATCCTCGGTTTTGTTGGTTACCTTCGCTTCGGAGAGGACGTTTTTGACTCTATCACTTTGAACTTGGCACAAGATAAGGTGTAAGTATCGCCGTTTCACTATTTGGATTTAAATTTTGATATATGTACGTACCTATACAGATTTAACTCTTTGTAACATTCTTGGCCCTTGTACACCAAACTTATCTATGTACTTTTGTTTACAGTCCTGCCCAAATCGTCAAGGTCGCCATTGCCATCGCCGTGTACTGCACATTCGGACTGCAGTTCTTTGTGTGCATCGAAATCATGTGGAATGGCATTAAACACAAGTACACCAAGCGACCTCTTTTTGCTAACTACATCATGAGAACTCTCTTGGTACTCGCCTGCGTGGGTCTCGCCGTCGCCGTGCCCACCATCGGGCCCTTCATGGGTGTCATTGGCGCTTTCTGCTTTTCCATCCTCGGACTCATCGCGCCTGCCTTTATTGAAATCTCCACATATTGGACCATTGGTTTCGGACCTGCAAAATACCTGATCTGGAAGAATATTTTAGTACTATTGTTTGGCACTTTTGCTCTAATATTTGGTACCAAACAAGCCGTAACGGATATTTTGCAAGTATATACCACGTAAATTCGGGCTCGCATTCAGCGCAGCTTATATGATTCTGGTCATGTGACAGATATTAGGGTAGAGGGTACACTGGGTAAGGTTGTAAGGATTTGGCTTTTACTGTTTATAATTTTGTTATATATACACCAAGCTTTATATGAAATTTATATAAATGATATAATATTATATATTATTTTAATAAAATGATATGTAAAATTCAAATTTGAAGTTTTAGCTACGATAGGGCCGTATCATTATAGTTCCCAGGATATTTTAGAATGCATGAAATTTGAAACATTATTAAACAGCAATTGACAACAGTAAGACTAAACACAACTTAATACAATAAATACTCATGAAACATGTTTTATTTCCCATTATAGTAATAACGACACCTTGCTTTATTCAAACTCGAGTCTTACACGAAGGATTGGGATACTCCCATCTTAGGAAATTAATGGACTGAAATGAATAGAGGATAAATGGACAGAAGGGAGGCCGTTGCACAGCTGTGGGAAACGTAGGCATATATATATATATATATTTAGGAGCAAACACTGGTTTGTGGCTAACTGTATAAGCCAGGTGGTTGGCTTACAGGTCGATTCAAATCGGTTCAGTCCACAATAAAGAAGATTTGATTTGAATTGAGAGAAACCTCCAGCAGTTTCTTGCTATTCTATACAAATGGCTAGCTAGAGGGGTCGCCAGGACTAGGACTATAATGTCAGTAAGGATTTAGGAGCCACGTCAGATTTTTTTGAAATCTGATTTCACTATTATTTAGCAGCAATTTAGCTTATTTAGCAGCACGAATGCCAGATTTAGCAGCAAAATATATCAGTACATATTTGAGTGCAAAAGTGGCTCCTCAATCTAAACGTCTGGATTGAGGAGCCACCTAGAACTCCTTAAGTAATCGATGAATATTTATGAAAATTTAGCATCATTTAGCAGCAATTTTGCATATCACCTTCAAAAAATTTAACTTCTGTAGGGCTAAAAAAAAGAAGATACAATACTTTCAATGTGGCTCCTCAATCTAAACTCAAGAGGTGAATTTCTATTCGACGTGGGCTTTAATATGTTGTGTGTAGGGTGTGTGGTAGGGTGTGTAGGGTGACCACATTATAAATGTATAAATGATCATGTTGTCGAACATATTAATACAAGCTCACGTCGAATAGAAATCCACCTCTTGAGTTTAGATTGAGGAGCCACATTAAAAGTATTGTATCTTCTTTTTTTTAGCCCTACTGAAGTTAAATTTTTTGAAGGTGATATGCAAAATTGCTGCTAAATGATGCTAAATTTTCATAATATTCATCGATTACTTAACGAGTTCTAGGTGGCTCCACAATTCAGACGTTTAGATTGAGGAGCCACTTTTGCACTCAAATATCTATTGATATATTTTGCTGCTAAATCTGGCATTCGTGCTGCTAAATAAGCTAAATTGCTGCTAAATAATAGTGAAATCAGATTTCAAAAATCCAATGTGGCTCCTCAATCCTTACGGACACGGACTATATGCTCGGCGAAGTGGAAGTATCTAACGGGGTAATAACCTATAATAAATCTTGTTGAATGAATACCAATTATAAAAAAAAATACTTCTTTTCAATCAGACATTATTTGTGGACAGTAGCCTGGTGGTGAAAAAATATATGTAGGTGGCTGATTTCACTAAGAATTCATAGTATAATAACTAGGAGTTTGGGATGCTAGGATCCTCTCCCCCAAGGTAAAAAAAGGTTGAAAGTAAAAGCTAGTTAAATAAAACAACGATATCGAAAATTGTTATGTTTATTATGAACAGTGTCTATTCCCGCTAATATTTCCAAGAGAGCTCACTGATAGCTTAACAATTAAGTGATCATTTTACAGACGTCACCTATAAGTCAGCTTATCGATACAGCGACACTACACGGTTCTATGAACATGCTTCAACTTCATATTTATATGAAATATTATATTACAATGACTTACTTAGATTTGGAGGCGGTAACCTTAATTAATGAAACAATGTCAAAAGATAAAAAGATTTTGGAAACACGCACTACATGCATGAGATTATAATAGCAAACTTTAACATTTATATTAAAATCTGAAATAATTTCACTTGCTAGAAACACTTATGACTGATTTAATATGATAAAATTGACTGATTCCACAATTCTATAAATCTATAAATTAGCAACGATATACCATAAGTTAATAACATATCCAATGTTTTTCCCTGATAGATATATATTTATTATGTATCAGGGCAAACTTCTTTTGGATATGTCATTATTTTCTAGCATCCGCGACGAATACACAGCTACATATTGAAAGATCAACGTTATTAACTTTTAATGAGGTGATAGATATATTTACATTATATCGCACTGTTTATTTACAAAGGACGCTACGTAGTGTTAAAACGACACGAATAACAACAAGTAAAAACCAGGCGATATAAAATAGATTCAGGCTATGTAATATTATCTCATGTAAATTTTATTTTAATCTAGTTATTGCTTCGGATTAACAGTTATATTCTTGGTATATATTTAGCTAACTATTTTTTATTATTTTCAAAATTCTAAATAGCATGTGAAATTACAAAGATTAAAGTTACGTTTTCTTTTTTTGATGGGACCTTAAAAGCTAATGAGCTCAGAGGATCTACGACATCGTTTTTCAGCATAACTGTTGCAGTTGTCGAAGAGGGACATCGCTTACAGGGTGTAGTGCGCTGTCACGCTTCCATTAAAACAGTTTTAGTAGAGGTGTCGGTAGCCCCTCTGGTCAGCCCACTTGACATTGTCAATCACCCTATACAAACTTGCGGATCGAACTGCTAAACGTAAACGTCACATCAATATTGACACACCGTGTTTCGAAATGGCCTTACACAATTTTAAATGACTAACAGTCAAGCCACGTACCGCAAAATAAAAACATGCACATACATTAACAACACGCTTTTAAAGACCATTGCATAGTCCAAAATTCAAATCTAATCTAGCTTTAAAGAATTGCTTTTAAAATACTACACAATTAAAAATTTTGCTAAGTGTACGTTCGATCTCGAGATTCCAGCACCTCTTACATGTAACTATTAAACAGGCCATCCTAATCGTTCACGAAAATAATTAAAATCTACTTATTTAAATTTAAAACATGACCTTACGTACTAAAAACACAAAAAATACAATTACAAATTAAAAATAAGATACGAAAATAATACTTAAGTGTTAACGTTATTAAGATATTATAACAAAAATAATTAATAATATTCTGATGTTATACAATAGATAGCATTGCGAATATTTTACGTTTTTTAACTCTATAATAACGAGATTTCAGGAAAATATTTACATTTTATTGGAATTTATTAATATCAAAACACGATACGTAAGTAATGATCTAAGTATGTAGAGTACAACACAATTCGTGCAGGCACTATTCTCACTGTAGTTCTAATTTACTCGGTATCGCAGGAGCTTGTATGTTTGAACTTCGGCCACTTCGATTTATGCGGTTGTGAGGTAGCTTTCGATCTACGTTTGTCTAAGAATACTGCAAGTATATTACGCACCGGCTGGTGTGACGTCATTCATGACCAGAATTCAAACAACACACACTCCTACATAATTGCAAGTGACAATCACCACTAACCACAACTAGATGCTACTTGTCTGACTTTAATTAACTATCTTTTATTTCTTAGAATTAACCAATTCCTGATTTCTTTTTTTTAAGTTACATTGCAGTTTATTTTAAATAGGTTTTTTATAAATATGCCTTTATTAAAACACCGGCTAAGCTAAATTTTCAGACTCCTAATTTAAATAGTCATGTAATTAATGTATATCTTTGATTATTAACATTGGATAACAAACCAAATTCGCCGTGAAATTATATTAAACGTTTTATTACATTTGCAAATCAAAATAACTTCATTGTGAGTTAGGTTGGCAACCCAAATGTGTAGGTATTAAATTTGTGGCAACACTAGTTTTTGCGAAATGAGTAGAGTAGGGTAATTAAATCGTTGGTTTACTTCGTCGATTTCACCCTTCTTATTTAAATAGGTAAACCCTGTATATACTCTATAACTAATAAGAATTTATTTAAAGATTGCAAATACAATAGCACGTTTTTTTAGAGCTATATGTTGTACAAGATTTATTGTTGCTATGTAGGAAAAGTAAGAAAGGCAATAAAATATTCATGTAATAATTTTCAT
Source organism: Trichoplusia ni (assembly GCF_003590095.1). Taxonomy (NCBI): domain Eukaryota; kingdom Metazoa; phylum Arthropoda; class Insecta; order Lepidoptera; family Noctuidae; genus Trichoplusia; species Trichoplusia ni. Next base: position 2,151,469 of record NC_039482.1, on the reverse strand, counting down.
GAAGCTGAATCACAGTTAATTTTACAAACTTACTCATGTGTATTTATCGGGATTGCCACCGGTTGGGTCTTCAACAAGTTGGCTAATCCACTGATACAATAACCAGTGAGCAAACCGTTTTTAAATAAATAAAACGTTTCATGTTGAAGTCACAAATACGAATGCTATAAAATAACATTGAATATGTAAGCAATATTTTCATTAACATTTTAAATGTAAAGATGTTATAATAAAAGTGCCAAGTTGTGATTAAAATATTGCATTTTTTAATTTTCACAGCTTCTCTAGTGTCCAATTTCCTCAAAACAAGGACTAGACGTAAAAGACTTTTTCGCCCGCAAATAATTTCTTAAAATAACTATAATGATTATCATAACGTAGTAATTAATCATATTTTAAAATAATGACTTTACTTCAGTGTTTGTAAATCTATGAATAAAACTTATTTAATAAATTAGTACACCCTAATAACGTGCTAAAACATTAAATTCATAAATAATAAGCAAAGTTAAATAATGTGAAAATATCGCCTTTAGCCTATGAATATAGAAATTATTTGGACGGACATCTAATTTGAGTATAGCCAAAGTTAGTTAAACGTAATTCGAAGAATGTTGAAGTTCAGTGTACATTACATTAAAGTGCTTTCTTTGTATTGTCTTACTGCTAAAGCCTTAAACTCATTGCTTTTTGACACTGATGTTTCTTTGTAGCCCTTACATAACCCGATGTGTACCATGAGTATGTTGCCATAGCAAAAATGAGAGCTTTCAATATCCTAATCGCGACAAACGCGACGCAAGGACGTGTGCCTTCAAGGCAGCTATTTAATTTCGTTATCATCGTCCATTACTTTTCTCTACTATTAACTTTTAAACTATCATCAAAAAAACAGTTTTAGTAAATTAACGTCATCTTATTCTAAAATACCGAGCATTTATAAATGATTACAAGAATATTAAAATATAGATAGTGTGACTATAGAGTTGAACATTCCTAAATGTAAAAAATGGCACAATTTTTTTGTTAATCGTAATTTTGGACGCCTGTTTTATCAGATGTAACAATGAAACGTGTACGATATTGATTTATCACAGGACCCAAGATCTTATTGAGATTACTTTGGAAGTTGGAGTGTCTTAACGATACTTATATTTCAAGAATTGATATGAAATCAATGCCTATATTTAAATAAGGCCTCTGAATGAGGCAACTCGTGAACTGGTGAGGTTAATGGGCGAACAGGGTTGTATCAATGCAATTATAATATCGTTTTAATATTAATGGTGTATAAAAGATTCTCAATATTTAATTAAATTGCGTTATAATCTTTAAATTACGTTTAAAACGAGTTATATGTAACAATCCTTTTATTGTGAAAATGTTCCATTACAAGGCAGGCACGGTATCTTTTTGAGCTTTTGTAGTCTGCATTCTGTTTCTGCCACAGTATTCATCGGAATATAATAACACACATAACAGTAGCAAGCACATGAATATAAAGTGCGCAAGCCTTCAATGCACATTTTTGCTAAACATTCTCGACTTACTGGTAAAAGCCCATCACCTAATCAACGTATGTTACATTCATCTCAAAGCGAGTGTTAGGTATTCATAATGTATATTGACCAAAAACATAGTATTAATTTATAGATCTAAATACAATCTTAAAACTATTTACATTAAATATTTTCAAGTAACAATTTAACTGACATTATTGCGTTTCTCACTGGAGTTTTATATTTGAAGGGAATCTAAAACCTATCATATCATTAATCTGTCTCTCTATACACATTTTAAATAACGGTGTTTGTAAAAGGAATTATTGGTTTAACGATTTTCCTTAAGGCTTCAATTTATAAATAGACAAAGTACAAAATATTTACATCTTGATACTAGTTACGATTTTCCGTACTCTAGATAAAATGCCATCAATTTCAATTTCCATCTAATTTCTACTCGCGCTACCGCACTATCGACGCTCTAAACCTATATCAAGTTGCATTAAAAAAAGAGATTCAAAAATGTAACATCAAAAATATATTTAACTAAATAAAGAAAATGTTTCTACCGTGAGCTTACTTACCTAAGTGCTTTAAGGTCTACTCACACTATTCATCTCTTTTCAGCTTTTTTCTTTAGAGAACAACGCTTTTGCATGGAGTGTGAATAGTCCTTTTTTAAATATAATTTACTCGCTGGTATACAAAAATACGTTCCTTTTATAAACCCGTTAGTTGCAATCACCTCTAGACAAGGAATCGTCATAATTTAGACAATGCTTTACTTAAACCTTCTATTATCCATACATTGGCTTATGACCGTATTCAAGAGTGGCAGGTAGTTAAGTGACGACCCCAACCATCTGTGGATGGGACACCATGATATTTAGAGTATGCGGTCACTGGAAGAAAAACGGTTTTTGAGACAGTGTTGTTTCAGAAATACAAATCTCTCTGAAATGTAAAACGTTTTGTCTGCGACACGTTGCACTCCTGCTACATATAATAGATAGTTGTTTGATTTCATTTGCAGTTTTTTTTCTTGTATATTAAATGTCGTCCACCCAACAGCATAGATTAGTTTTAACGATTACGATTAATGTTATATACATGTAAAAGGGAAATCAACAATTAGACTGTCTAATATTGGCTTCCCTCATACATTTCTTGTCGAAGAAAATGAATGAGAATTTTTTCATCAGGTGTGTATATTTGGGACAAAACCGTTTTGTTCCCAGTGAGCACTTGATCTTAAATTTCTATCATGTTATTCTTGAATGCAATCACAAGTCTGTACATTCCACTTGCGAGTGTAGAAGATAGCATGCTCTTTATACTTAAAGACTCTACTATGCCAATCTTTAATATGGCCGTTAACCCATCTCTAACAATACCAACATTTTCTATGAGATTACTTCTATATTCCGTAATAACGATTACAAATCTAAAACTCGTTGAATATACATATTAGACGTGGCAGTTTGCGTTTACGAATTATGTCTTATAATTTCATTAATATAAATTTTGCTGAATAAATTACTCATTAGTCTAGAATTTATAGCAATACCCAATAGGTGCGTCGGTGATGAGAATATGTCGAATTAATTATAAAAGGCGAATTGAAGCTGAATCTACAATGATTCGTCAAAATTGAAGTAGAAACTTTATGCAGGAAAAGAGTAAAAAAATCATGTATTTTTTACTTTAAATCCCAAATGACGACAGGTAGTGAAAGTACATCTATTAACAAGAGGCAAAATCATTCAAAAAGTTATTTTTAGTTACCATCCTATTCCACCATCATTTTGTTTGACCAAGGAGGCAGAACCAATGGCTGCAGCAAGATCATAGATAGTGTTTCAACGAACGTATCGGGTATCGACAGCGGATTCTAAGAGGAATATCAGATTACTTATGTATTACCTATATTTATTAATAATTCTCGCAAACAATAATATGAAAAATAAGAGTCGTAACTAAATAACCCTTAATGTATTATTTTGAACATAACGAATTATTCACTATAGTATTGTCAATGTATTGTTTATTGTTATGAGCGCGAAATAAATCTACGCAGGTATTTTATTGCTATGGAAGTTACGGCAAACTGGTATGATTCTTGGAAGCTCTCTTATCTCACAGACTGAGTTTGTCAATACTAAAAAATACTTAATCATTTCGATAAATTTGATGGTTTTATCAGACATCAATCTCACATTACAGAACCGTTCACACCGACAAGTATTGTTCGTTATTATTATGTCGAACCACCCATATTGGATACAGAATATCACCAACTATATAATTTTACTGATATAAACGCAATCAAAACAATACTAGACGTATGATTAGAAACTAATATCATTTGATTCAGCCTACACAAGCCCACTGCAGGACACAAAAAAATAATATAGTTAATAAAAGTTAAAGGGTGTGTTCAAAATATATGAGACGTTAATATGAGTAAGCAAAGTAATATAATACACGAGAAAGCAAAAAATCCGCTTTCATGTCTTTTAAAAGTATAATAATGCTAACAGATCTATTTTGTACATAAAGTTTGTGTCAATATCAAAATAAATAAAGCAGATTATTGTTTGCAATGTTAGAATAACTGGCCATTGCAGAGGGATAGCAAAGAGGAACATTTAAGAATAATAAAAAAGAATGATATTCTATTTAAGATCATAGATTTCTGAATGAGATTCGATGAAGCGCGGCGTGATGATCCTGCCAGAGTCGACGACGGGAGTGAGGAGTTCTTCAGATGGCACTTGGATGCGGATTCTATTATCCGAGTGGAGGTTGGTGGCGCCGTTGCTTGTGTAGAAGCCTAGAGAGACGGGTTTGTGATGTTCCTCGTTGTTATACGCCTTGTATTTTGACGGGCTGATGGGGTGGAGGTGCGAAGGGCTCGCGGCCAGAGGGTTGTACGTTACGTGTATGCGGACGACGTCATCAGACATCGGTGACACGGAAGGCGGGTGGGGCGTGGCTCGCGGCGTCGAGTGCGTCGTCGATGGAGCACGCTGTATACTCAGCCCGCAGATTCCAGAACTGTAACCATCATTGGAATCGTCTTAAAAACGTATTTCATTAACAAATATCAACGTAAAAATGACAGAACAAAATTCGAACTACTTTAAATAGTGAACAATACAGGGATGATAAAGAAGTACAGGTATAAGGTCTGTGTATAGTGCTCGTGTTAACCTATTCCTAATAGTTTCATAGTTTATGTATTTTCTATGAAGACTAAGCTCGACCATCACCGAAAAATGCTCTCTAAGCAACATTTGACAGTATATACATGTTATAACTTCCCTTCATGACTAACTGTAGTTTATGATAACAATTATGATTATTGCGTTTTGTAACATACATGTACGTGTTATCCTTTAACCATTTCAAAATGTTAGAGATATTTAATTTTTTTATACCAAAAAAGACATTCATTTTTCTTTCCTTTAATAATTAATAATACAAAGTTTTCTCATTAATATTTGTATGTTGCAATTGACAAGACTCTATTTCCTTCTTAAGATTAATTTATCAACTATCCTATTTTACAAATAGAAAAGCTATTTGATTCATTGCATCTTAAATAAACGACTTAATAAGAACACACACTCACAACCAAACATTGAAAAACTTCTTATTTTGTGATAAAATGAGTAATTTTAAGTGAAACTACATCACAAACACGTAAAACAGTGAGCTTCTAGCAAAAGCTGTATGAGGGGTGGTGCAACAAGGAATATCGTTGCAATGATTTGAAAACAGTGAATAAAAATGTGGTAATTCTATTTACCGACAGAATTTTTTGGCGTCAGAAGAAATGACGTCATAGTTCAACGCTTCAACCATTGAAAGAGACCTACCGAACTGTAAATAACATCTAAATAGGGCCAATTTTAGTTAATTGACATGGTTTTTAAATCAGTAAATTTAAAAAAGATTGGAAGTATCGTAGTATCAATAACAATATTAAAAAGGTGGAATATTTTTAACAACCGTATGCAAGAAGGACACTGAGCTAAGAGCCGTTCCAAAATGTATACTTGTCAATACAATCCTTTTGAGAATGATAAAGACAACATTTGTGTGCGTCTTTCGTGAATCGGCTGTTAATTTACAATAAAACCATTTGAAATAAGAAACTTTTCCTTTTTATGATCGCTTAGTGCATAAGGTTGATTTGGAATGTGAATAAATTGCGTCATTGTGACTTTAAACTTTTTCGTTTAACGGTCACAAAAACGAGCAAGTGCGAGCTACATCTACAAATATCTCACCCATCTGACCCAGTGGCGTCGTCGCTGACGTTGGAGTGGGTGTCGAGGGAGTTGTCGGGGGCGTGGCTGCGGCCGCTCGAGAACACGCTGAGGTCCGCCGTGCTGGTGACGCTGGTGTCGGCCAGCGAGCGCCGCGACCCCAGCGCCGACACCGAGTCGTCGCAGCGGATACCGCCCGCCACGCCGCTGTGCTCTGTGTAAACAGTACGTATATCACTATCAGATAGAACTTTAACGGCCATAATATTATGTATCCGAAATGTTTCTTTTTACTAGCTCAGAGCACTATGAGAATAGCCAGTAGTGACTCGGTATCATATGGTTTATGAGTGGTAAATAATAATCAATTCGTAGTTTAGCCACTAGCTATACACAAAGCGTACAAAACACAAAGCAAAATCATGCAAATATAGTAATTGAATTCTTACCTTTCAACTTAATATAGGCACACAAAGTCAAGCAAAATGTCTGTTTAACACAAAACGCACATGCAATATTTTTATGTATTACTACTAAATCTCTGCTCGTAGCTTAACGAATAAAATGAACAGAATTAATCGTTCTTATTTATTTAATACATACATATTTACATTTAAGTTTAAAAAATAGGTTAATCAACGCCTTCGTCTCCTCATTTTCTTAAATTTCTTATTATTTACAAGGAATGTTTGTGGCGGGGGTTCGGGTATGCGCGTGCGCACCGCGCTTAGGACGGGGGAGTGGAGGTGGATGTCCATCGACGCGTGGGACGTGTGAAGTGGGACGCCGAAATGAGGGTTCTTATCTGCAGTCAAAAGTTCAACACTAGTAACTAAAGTTTAACAGACTAATGTAAATGCCAACGGGCTTTGTCTAACTGATTTATTAATAAAAATTAAAAAGTACGCGTGAAATTGCAAAAGTAATTAAATCATGGCTATCTTTCGAATCGGTGTGGAAGCAATATTTCAAAATGTGATAGCGTGTTACAAGTTAGCAGCTCAACGAAAACCTATTAACGTAAAAGAGTTTGCCGCCTTCAGCTTAAGTTATAAGTTGTAGACTTTACGAGCATAACCAAGAAAAAAAATCTCCAATGAGTTTTTATTCACCTTTGTTAGTTACAATAACACGAACATTGTAAGAAGTAAAGCCGGGAATAGTGTTAGAGAAAAATAAAATAAAACATTTGTGACCTTATCAGAAATCAGTGTTGAGTAATATTTGTTTTTGGTGTTGAAACATATCTACTGTATTAACGTATTGAGAAGAGTATATTATAAAACGTGATAATTTAAAATTAAACTAAAAGCGACACTGATAAGTAATGTGTGCTGTGTCTACGTAATGCACAGCGAGTGATGTCTAAATAACACTACGACGTACCATAATACTGTTTTATATGTGATTTGTATGTCTTTTTTTATTTATTGGAGTTCCTCAAACCACAACTGGCGGCAAAACTAAAAATAAAACCAAAGTTATGATTTCTAGGGATATTCATTCTGCACCGATCGCTTATAAAGTTGATCGTTAAATTATACATACAATAAACTCATCTCAAAGCTTCGAGAAAATTACGCCTTTATAACCGAGATAGGAATTCACCTAAAACATACGAAATAAACTTAGTATTTTAATATTCCCTGTAAGATATACTATAGGTTAATATAATCGTACTGTAAAAAACTAAAATACGTAGATGTTTCGAATTAATTTATTGATTAATTTGATTTGTTCCCATGAGTTAAAGTTCAGGTCATATTATGGAGGTTTGTTGATCTTAACTTAAAACTAAAGATAATGAAGTAGATTTATCTACTGTACCCAAATATAAAAGGTCTAATACACGGGGTGATGGGGTGGGTTTATGTTAAAACTCAAGATACGTGAACAATTATACAATTATGCTATTGAGCAGAGATTCATTGACTGGAAACGTCATTAAAAAATAATTTGAAAAACGATCAGTTATTAACACGTAAATTGTTGCATCGTGTGCGTTTTGGGCGGAAGCAGATGCCCGACGTATATCATAGTGTATGTTATATGTACCTATATAAATGTTAATAGTGTGAGTAGTATTAAACAGAGTATGTAGTGGATCGTAGCGTTATTATATGAGAAGTAGCACAAACAATGCAGGAAGCTGGGATCCATCCTAAGGTCTGAGGAGTTGCCTGCCCAATAAACAGCTCAAAGTTTACCTCTGAATATCAACAAGGATTTTACAATCAATAAATGAGATAAAGACCTAACGATAATAAATTGTTAGAAACACAACCTCCTCAAATCTTAAGAAATGCCATGTTAAATGCATGTCGTTTTTATTGTGTTAATCATGACATAAACCCACCTCCATACCACCAAAACATGCCAGTGCACAAAATCTATTACATAATATCTAAAATTAAAAAAAAAACCGAAAATGTCACTACTGTGAACTGTGATACATAAAATAGGCAGCAATAGGTTCTAGCTCTATACATAAAGTTGAAACCAAATGTAAAACTAAACTAGCGACGAGTTACTCTCACAACAGTGATGAATGCTAAAAGGATACATATGACATTACGTCACTTAACAAACTAAATACGAAATACAATAATATCCTGAGAATACTTTATAAAACAAGCCGCACTTTCGTACAAGACGTAAATACACTTAATACTGTACCTCTGTTTAATATTAAATATTAAATCAGAGTAATTAATATCGAATAGTTACAAAAATTTATAATACTTATTTAGTAGTGGGGTAAAATTGGCAATCTTTGCATTTACGTCTTGTGATCATTGACTAAAATCTATCTAATGAAACAAGATAAACATAGCATTACCGCGGAACAATATACTTGGCCTTCAAAACGAAATATCACAATCTTTACAATAAAGGGCAATGGACAAAAAGATTTTGATCAGCTTCATTCATAAAAAACCTTTTTATCATCCCCAATTTAGGAAATACTATCATGGAGGATAAAATATTAACTCAACAGTATAATTATACAAACTTCGGTAGTAAATAGCAATAAAACTGCTTTATAAAGTTTCAGAATAGAATTGTGAACTCGAAATGGCGGAGATAGTAATATACTTGTAAACATTTACTTCAACAATTTTTTTTTCATAAAATGTTTTGTCTATTACCCTTTAAACGAAACACACTTTCCACAAAAATACAAACTGCTAAATAAAAGCTAATAATATAAAAGGAAATTGGCCTACCTAAAATAAATTTCGAGAGTACTACAATATATTGTGTTACACATTTAAATCGCTTTCCTGTTTCGCAAATCAAATTAAAACGAGTCGACAAAGTGAAATAATCAATTCTACCATGAAGTAAACAGGTAATATTCGTAAGTGAATTTAAAAATACATCATTAAATAAACATTAAAATCTGGATACAGGTACGAATAAAAGTAGTGAAGGCTTTGAGCACAATATCATTACAGCTATCTAGATTAAATTAAACCTATTTAAGTACTTTCAATGTAAATAAGGTTTTTTATTCAGCAATTCAATTTGACGACTCCTAAGCTTCATTAATTTATGAGTGTGAAACATTTCGTATATTTTAAGTCTCATTTATAAATTTTGAGTTTGCGGATCTTATAAAACCTATTTGGTTAATTCGCTTCGATAGACTATTTTTTATGTGGTAATGAAAACTAAAATGTACTAAACTTCATCTTAAGGCCAGCCTTGAATAAATACAAGAAAATTCTGTTATATCGATAAGAAAGGCTTGCGTATTTGAAGCTCCTAGAATACGCAAATATGCAATTCTTTGAATATAAACAATTTAATGAACACATTTCAAAACATTAGGGGAAAACAGTGACACTAAGTTATAGCTACACAACTACTTGTAACCTTACTATTCCAGATGAATTATACAAGACCTTACGAATAAGTAACTCTTTAACAATAATATGAACACGAGAACCAGACTTTGTGTATTAAAATTGTCTGTTTATTGTTAAGAAGATAAACAAACTTCACAACTCAAGGATCTAGCAAAATCCCTGACCATCTCACGTTTCATTAATATTTACTCATCCTACTTTCATAATTATTAACTCATAGGGCACATTTAATTAATTTGTACTTATTAGGTCAAAACACTACATCATGATTTATCAAAAAATGTAATAGTATGGGGATTATGAAAACCTGTTTAATCAAAATGCATTAGATTCTTCTATGTCAGTACCATCGTAACAAATAATAAAACAGCTGCACTGCAGCGATAGGTCTCGAATAATACAAGACTAGAACTAGGGCCAATTAAAAAAGAAAACAAAAAATAAAATCGTTAGTTATGAACACTTTTCCCTGGAAAAATCTATCAAACATCGAATTTATTCATAAAATACTTATTTACCGATCTCACGTACAGTATAATTATATTGACCCTACGTTACCACTTTTTACTAATTGACGTATCCATATTAATATCACGTCAGTTTATTCTATTCTTCTTGGAGGGTATGAACTAACCTATTTAACTATAACATTTACCATTTGTAATTAAGAGCAGGTTCCCTACTCTTCGTGATCGTGCAAAATCAGTCGAGCCATGCATCGATGATAATTATAATGTATATCATGCAAATGTTTTTACGCAAGGCGTCATACAGCATACCAACAAAATTGTAACATACAATTTAGCTTTTAACAATGTGATTAATTTCAAAAACATTCCTAAAAGACATAAGCGTATGGAATACCACAAACATTAAACTAATGCCTAAAGGCGACCACTGCTGTATTTACATTGACTCCTATAAAACAGTAAAAATTCATGTGAATCAGCAAGGCCACAACAATGCGTTACATGAGAGCATCGCAAAACAATGTACAGCAATACAAGGCGTCGATTTTTGGGATGCCTCATCGTAACGCAGTGTTGTGTCTACACCCTAAGTCAATAAGGTAGTGATTAGCGCCAATGTAAATGCAAGTTTTATAAATGCGTAAAGTGGTCGGAGCCGAGGCTCTCGTCTGAGGTGGTACGCGAAGTGGGTAGGGATGCTTCTAAATTACCTGACACTGTGTCACTCTGTGACACCCGCAGCTCTTGCAATTCCATTGCAGCTTTTTCGCGTCTGTAACAATAAAACGACAGTTATAGAGAGAATTTAACCAACTGCTACTCGTTTTCCTGATTTCATATCAGGTAATAATTTAACACTTACCTCAATATCACAGTAGCCCTCGCCTGTTTCTCAGTCTCTGAAAAGTTTTCTGCCCTCTGTCCAATCTTTGATTTTTTATCAGGCTCAACAAATGTACCAAGTTGTCGCTTTGGTAGCTCATTCGGGGGTGGCGGCCCAGGGTAGTCGAGCTTAGCACGTTTCAACTCTTCCATCGACCTTTCTAAGTGATAAATTACTATGTCGTCTTCAAACCCAAAGTCTTTATGTAGCTTAACCTACAAAATGAGTATGAAAGTCACTTAAAATGTACAACCTTGTATTAATATCCAACATGGATATTAATACAAGATTGTACATTATATACAAGGAGTAGCACAAAGAATCAGCAGACCTGAATATAATTAACAATAAGATCCATATCATTCAGCTTCATGATTGCCTTCTTGTGTAGCTTGAGTATTGTATACGCCATAGCTGTGACCACTCTTTCTCCATCCAACAGATATATATCCCACACCCTCAGACACAAGCTGAATGGCACTCTTTCCACAAAGCAAACAAAGAACCATTTGAGTGAATACAGAATTGCATCTAAACCAAATTTATCAAAATGATGTTTCAACTTTGGCATAAATTTTGTGAGTATTTTGTCATGATGCTCTAAGAATCTTGTTAACTTTGGGAACCCCTCTATGTATAATCCATGCATGGCGTATTTTTTATCTGACAGTAAAACAGCTAAAGCCCAAAACGCATCTTCTTCATCCATATACATCAAGAGAACACCCGCGAGGCCAGACATGCCCTGGCAGTATCCCACTTCAGAGTTATACATGCTATAAGCACATAGGACATTAAATAATGAGCATTGCTTTTCTGAATATCTTTCTCTATAAAATTGATGTTCACGGAACTGTCTGTTAACATCTGAGTCTATTTGCCTAACATCTGTGGACCATAGCTTAGCTAGTTTTAACATTTCTTGGAATTTGCCAGGATTTGCAGATTTTATTCGGTTCACTTCCATCAACTTGCACCAAACTTTTATTCGTAATGAATTTGGAATGCCTTTGTATATTCGTCTATGGAGTTTTTCTTTGGTGGTTTGTAAGTCCCAATTATTAAGCATTTTAACCCATTTCTTCTCTCTCTCCACTTCAATGTTGACTTTCTGCACCCCGGTTTTCTGAGGCAGACGTTCATCATGTATGAATCCATATCTGAAATTATAATCATTGTTTGTACATAACATGGATATTAACATGGCAAGTATGTTTGTGATTATTTAGCTAGATAAAATTACTGTGAGTTGTTATACACAATGAGTCACACAGTTATTTGAAATTGTGCTCATATTTGTATTAAATAAAACTATATAATACACTGATAATAATGCTGTAGCACAAAATACACAATTTGCTTTGCATGGAGTGTTCAAAATTAGGCAATGCTGTCGCTCAGCATAATAGAATAAGCATTCTTATTTAAAATTTAAATTTAACCTTCTCAATAAAATCAGTATTATTATGAAGCCCTATGGACAAATTGATAAAACTCAAAGTCATGCTTATAAGAAATTGTGAGGACATAAATGACATAAGCATAAATGTAAAGCACAGCAAACACTTTTATACTAAACCAAGCATATTTCTCATTAATTCTGAAGATAAGGTGTAAGGTAATCAGAAAAATGTAGTATTACAAAAGTCCCTGATCATGGAAGATAACGATAGAACAAAGATACCAGATGGTTGAATGTCCACAGCTGGGCAAAGGCCTTTTCCAGATAATGAAAATATAGACATAGACATCACTTCAACACAAACATGTTGAAATGAAAAAAAACTAAACAGTATTTTGGCCAAAATATGTAAGCTTAAAACAGCACAATAAATTATCTTCTCCTGATATTAAAGTAAGTCTTTGATCATAATATATGTAAGCACATAACAGCATTTAAATTTATTTTTCAGATTAATATAACTCTTATTAGATTTTACCAATACCAATGTAGTAATCTTGATAGGTTTCAGAGACAGTTTAAGGCTGATGAAAACATTCAAAAAGATTAAGTCACAGGCAAAAGCTAGTTCTCACATTTGTGGGAACACTTCACAAGCACAGTTTATATCAAGTAGACTATAAACAAAACATAAATATCGAGAAATGTAAGCAACAGCCAGCATATGTTTACATTAAAGTCATGAATGCAGTAGGATTGACAAAAATCTTTATATTGAGTTAAAAAGTGGGTTGTTTGTGCTTAATTATGCATAAACTTTCAAACCTGTGGAGGTATGTTGATAGAAACATAGATTGTTCTGTCTGACTAAATAACTGATTACAAGAGTTGAATGAAAAAGATTTTTTTGTCTAAATGCAAAGAAGCAAAGCACTTCCTTTTTTACCAAACAATGGAAATAAGATGATTTATCAAAAACCATGGCTAAGTAAATAACATTTACAAGTTACATTGCACAGATCGCGAGCTGTAACACAATTATAGCATACCGATCAGTTTTGTGGTACTCCTCGAACTCTGGGTCTTCCCAAGGGTCAATCTGGCCGACGAGATTCTCTCGACCCCTCTCGTATCGCTGGAAGATGCGCTCCCGCTCCTCCGAAGCCCGTGCCAATAGTGCCTCCTCATTCATAACACAGCCTGGTTGTACCACATACCGAAACACCTACTCGACCTACTATCATTCACCAGGCCACGACCTACAAACTACTTCGATCACTTAACACATGACTAACTCGCCTATAGGGTAGACATCAAAACATCAACTACTGTTAAAATCATCACGCCCATTTAAATTGAAAATTCTTGGACGCTAGAAGATTTGACGTGCTGTCATGTCATAATTTGCTACCAAAGACCCAAGTTATCGGCTGGAGACCAACACAAAATACACAAGGAGAAATTGTATTACATTTAATTGACAACGTATTATAATTATGGCAAGCTACGCAACAATATCGTCGAGATTTACAAATATCGTACGGTTTTTTGTATAAATAAGAGAAATACGCCCTCTTTTTCAATTAGAACAGGAAAAATACGAAACGAAACTATTAGCAGAGACTCCTACTCTCGTCTATGTTTTCACTTTAAATTTTGTCTCTCTCTCTCTTTGAAGAAAGAAATACTTGGAGCTGCCATAAATGTATCTATACCAGTTTATATGTGTTTCGCGCTGGCAACAAAATCATTCCGACACGTCTAACACGAGCAAAACACTTAATGCTTTAGAAATAAAGTCCATTATGGGGTTTTTAAGATATTTAAATAATTGTATGTTACTATTGTTTAACATTCAATTAACCAATAATGAAAATTATGCATGAAATGGCTTTGTCCTAACTGTAATAAGTGTGCTACTAAGTATTTAGTGCTACTCCTATAAAATTATGAAGAGAAATTTAAAGAAAACACGTTTTCGGTTTTTGGCTTCAATCAAATCTCATTCAGAAAAAATAATTATAGTTAGTTGATCCTTATAACCGACAAAAATGAGGCACGCATATTATAAGATATGAAGTCTTGATAATAAATAGAAATTGTGTTTCTAAACCATCCAAGACCCGTTCGGATGGACAACAAATTTAAATCGGTCCAGCCCTTTAGGAGGAGTTCAGTGACATACACATGTACAAAAGAATTGTATTTGTGAAGGTTTTGCAATTTAATTACAAAAATATATACGTAGAAAAAACAACATACCTAACCTAACCTAACACCGCATTTTTTATTTTACCTGTGGGACAAACTGTCAACTCAAAACAGCAGGCAAGAGCCGGCTTTGAAAAAATAAAGTTTATTATTGATAAGCGTAATGAATAATGATAAGTTTTAACTCATAATGGATTCAATCCAATAGGCAATCAAAAACGATTACGTAATCTCTAAAGTTCAAGACGTATCATTACAGGATTTATATCAGTATAATTAAATCTTTGATATAGGTCTAACCTAAAAGCAGTTTATCAATAAAAAAATGTTCAAAGTAAGTTATAAGAACGCTTAAGTAGGCTAAAAGCTGTACCCAGTCAAATACAATTTGATTTTTTTATATTGAGCTAGAAGATGTTAAATATTATTCATTATGCAAATTAAGAAAGTTTTGCAAGTCACTTGTGTTAAATGTGTTCTCTATAAGATAACGCCTTATAATAGTTTGTAGAAATTTTGTTAACTTCAGCTTACGTGTGTTTATCATAATTGTGTATTAAAATTGTAATTTTGTATAGGGTCTAGTTGGTTTAGTAACTGGAGGCGCCTCAGGTCTGGGCCGAGCTACAGTGGAGCAATTGCTGAAACAGGGTGGCCGAGTAGTAATATGCGACCTGCCTTCGAGTCCGGGACAGGAAACAGCTAAACAACTAAAAGAAAATGTTGCATTTGTACCAATAGACGTAAGTCCAGAAGCCATTATAAATCAATTTGTCGGATCATTCCTCATTAATTTATCTGACATGTGTTCCCATGAAAATATAGCTAATAGTGGTAATTTATTTTTGTTATGTAATGTAATTTCTTTATCTTGCCAATCTAAATCTCTAGATTATTTCAATGTAAGCACACACCTTTAACAGTCACTCAACTCATGGTTTCTCTCTGAGATATAACCATTTTTTTAATTTATGGCATATGGATCTGTACAGGAACTTCATACATGACTCAGTATAAATATTTTCAGCTGGTATGAAAAACTTATCTGATAAAACAGATCACTAATATTTAGACTATAATAAACTCTCATTGAATTGCCAAAGTTGTCCATTTATTGACATGCACTTTACGCAGGCAGTGAACATATGAGTTTACAATATTTGCACTCAGGCTTAATGCTGATTAGTTAAAAAGGAATATATGGAAAATACTTAATACACATTATCATCATCATCTGCCTTGAATAAACCACTGCTGGTCTTTGTCTTCCTTCACACAACTCTCATATAACACAATGAATAGTTTTATTGTATGTTATCTGATATTTATTAGATACTAGCTGTCCCCTGTAACAGTAGATGATAACAATGCAGATTGTGTTTTTTCTTTAACTTTTCCATATTTTTTGCCGTTAAACCTTCCCTGAACTTTTACGAATATTTCAGACTAAAATGAGCCAAATTGGATCAGCCATTCTCAAGTTTTAGCGAGACTACCAAACAGCAATTCAACAGCATACAAACAACTCTTTGGTTATTTAAATTCTTAAAGAAATACTTTATATTACAGGTAACTTCTGAGAAAGATGTGAAGAATGCTCTGCAAACCACTGTTGACAAGTTTGGCCGATTAGATGTAGTTGTAAATTGTGCTGGTGTCGCTACTGCAACAAGAGTTTACAACTTCAAAAAGGAACAACCTTTTGATTTGAAGAGCTTCCAAAGAACTATTGAGGTATGGATGTGAATTGTTGAATTTTAAACAGTATTTTTATCATTATCTTGTGAATTAGAAATTTTGCTGCAGTAAGAGAAAATCACATAATCTGTTAAAGATTTATTATGTATACTGCTAACCATGTAGCCATGTGGGTATGTACAACTATATATTTGTGTATTGGGCATGCCGCATGGATTTCATAAACAAAAGATTTGAGTGGTTTTTAAAGTTGCCTACTAAGTTGTTAATACAAATGCTTTCTTGTTCTATTGGCTGTACATTCCATTGTTCTTGTATGTAAAAGGCTACGAAAAAGTTCTAAATACTCCCATATTCATCACTATATATATGTACAACCATCTATTTAGATAACAGCTGGTCAAGTTCGAAGAGTATTATCTATGACCAAGTACTATGGTATATTACCAATAGGAAATTTCTTTGACCTAAAGTTATTCTGGCAAGTCCTGAGTGTGAGCCTATTGTACCCTAGGCATGATGCCACCACACAGTTTCGATCAAACGGGAATAATGTAGAAGAAATACTTTTTGGGAGAAAGCTTAATTTGTGAGCATATTTGGTAAATTTATTATGCACCTGTGCTTGGTGGGGTTTCGAAAGATACTGGCAATATAAGTAATAACCCATATGTTTTGGTGTCTATGTGAACTTTGATGTTCTGTCTTTGGACTAAGATTAAAGTCCGTTTTTTTGACAGCAAAGATGGTAAAAAAATGTATGTTGAGCGATACGTGTGATACATCACGTGTACATGTGGCAATAAAGCTTATGACGCAACGCGGCGTTGCCAAGGAGGTATTACGTGTATTATGTAAAATAAATTGAATAGGACTTGGCATCTATAAGATTTAAAAGGTTTTACCATGGAAAGAGTGTTCAGTAAGACTTGGCATTGTTGTTAATATTTTTAGATTACTTTATAAAGAAAAACTAAATTAAACACGTATCATCGGTATCCAAATCAAATTAGAGAAGTTTTCATTTTAAGGAGGTCTTTTCGCGCAGTTCCAAAATATCATACTTCTGGAAGAACCGGCAAGAAACACTATACATACACACAGATAAATAGGTTTACTTGACATACTTTATACTTAATTAAAAATAAACTACACTTCTTTATTTTTTTTAAGTAATAATGCAACATCAATATGAATTAGTAAAATAGCCAATAGGCGGAGAAAACATACAATTTAGTCAAGGTATGGAAAGAAAAATAATAATAAATAAGGAAATCTGAACATCAGTAAAGGTGGATTTAGTGCAAGATATCGAAAGCTTCGTTTGTCAATAAACTCAATAGCTATCTGTCACGTCGTTAGGTGCGTTAGTGCGCATGACTTGCAGCGACTAATAAAATGATCGTTTCGTCGTTTTGCAAGCCTACGCTTTTCTGTGAAATTGTTACCGTGGTTTTAATTAGCTTTTTGCGATAATCGTAACACATAATGTCTTGTTCTGGTACGTATTTATTATAAACATTGTCGTATTGGGTTCTCATTTATCGAACGATAGACTTTTACGTCGCTAATTTTAGTTTAACCTTAAATCAATACTGTAGTTTTTGATTTTGTTGTTGCAGGTAAACCTAATAGGAACATTCAATGTTATCCGATTGGCGGCAGGACTTATTGGGAAGAATGCTCCGGACGCCGATGGTCAACGAGGAGTCATCATAAATACTGCCAGTGTTGCTGCATTTGATGGACAGGTAATAATGATATCATATATACCTACTCATGAACTTGACGCTGAAATATTAAATCGAATCAACAATAAATTAAATCAATATTTTCAACATATAGTTTAAAAAGTAAGTGATTTTAAGTTATCACTACGGGCGCAGCATGGGCTTTAACGGCTTTATCAGACCACTTGGTATATTGGTCTTCTGAATAAGTAATCTAATGAGATTTTGGTTATAATTTTGTCCTGACCGAATTCGTATCATTTTGTATTTCTATATCAGCTATATTTTTTTAAAGGCTCTCTAACCATTTTAAATATGTTTGTATTCCCGTAGTTCTTTTGGTAACAAAAAAATAACTTGTATTTTTCTCTTTCAGATTGGTCAAGCTGCTTATTCAGCATCAAAGGCTGGTGTAGTGGGTATGACATTACCCATTGCAAGAGACCTCGCCAAGCAGGGCATCCGAGTAGTCACCATTGCACCTGGTGAGCTAAATATTGAATAAAAACAATAAGATGACTAGTTAAGGGATTATGAACGTATCAATCTGTTTGAATATATGGGGGGATCTTATATTTATAGTATATTTGAATGCAATAAATAATCTGCTCTTAGCAAGTAAAGTTTTTCGCGTTTCTAGATTGATAATTCGTTTTTAACGGATTATACCGCAGTAGACTGATTCGTTTGCTACGTCAGTGAGAGGGTTAAAATCTATATTTAATCGATCCAGGTCTGTTCCGTACTCCGATGATGGAGATGTTACCTGAACCGGCGATCAAGAGTCTGGAGGCGACGGTCCCGTTCCCGCCGCGGCTCGGCCACCCCTCCGAGTTCGCTCTCCTCGTACAGAGTATTATACAGAACCCTATGCTCAACGGTGAGACCATACGTCTCGACGGCTCGCTCAGGATGCAGCCCTAGGTACTGTGCCCCACAGACTATGTTGTAAAACTGTATTTAGTTCTCAAAGACACACTTCTTTGATTTTGGGTATTTGTAGTTGTAGTAAGTCTTGTACATTCTATTTTACGAGTACATATTATATGTTATAAAAATAAATTTTATCTACATATTTGATTATGTTGTTTAGTTTTATTATTCTATCTATTATTGTTATGTTGTATAGTTTTTGTTACCTTATTTTCTTTATTCTCTCGTGACGAATATTGTTTTAACTGACGTAATTGATATACTTACATATAAATAGGTAAACGGACTTTGTATGATTATACGTTAGAGGTTATATATACAACTCGTTCATGATTCTAATGCATATATTTATCTCTTAAGACATACAATAAGAGTCATTACGATTTAAAACACAAACAAACCACACACGCCTTAATACAACAAGCAACATTAGAAATTATATGTTTAGTGACGAAAATGATACAAACTCAGTTGATTGAGTACGTACAAAGTTTGAAATTATTAAAAAAGACATGTTAAAATTAAAACGCAAGGTTGAAGTTTCTTATGTGTCTACTTTACACCTTGAAGTAATGAAAACATCTTGACATTATTTTAACTAACACCCGTGAGTTACTTATCGTACAGAATTTGAACACCATAATTTGAATTCTTAAATACAAGTACACAGACATTGAAAAAATGAGTATTCGGTCCTTTGAAACAGCCAAAGCTCGTATTCGTAAAGGCTAAGTGTATAGATACGACGTCTGGTTCTCATTAAGCCAAAAGTGAGAAATGCCCCTTACACTTGCCCCTTGGGAGCAGAACAGATTCGCAAGCAATCCCGCTTATCCAGGTTGGATGGGATCGGGGTGATTTTAGTCAGTGCTAAACGCTCGTGTTATGGCTTTTTGTTATAGCCGTATGCTGTTTTACAAGTAGGTCCAGAGACAAAATAACTACACATTACGGAAAAATACACAGGCCACGGCGCCTTGTAACTGACGTCATTTGTTTTTAAAATCGACAGTTGACATATTATGTGTCTAAAAAACCCAATAAGCCTTATAAATATTCACGTGGCATAAAATCAAGACAAATATAATATATTTTATCAATAGTTATTTTCACAGAATTACAACCTGCCTTAGTTTACGTTTTCATTTTGCGTATTTTATTTGTAGTATTTTACACATTTGCGTTATTAATAACACTATAAGTAAAAGTTAAGAAAGTATAGTGAAAAACTGCTAGAGAAAATATATTATCATTTTTCTGCATAAAGCTTGGTGTTATTACAAATTCAATAAGGAATTAGTTTATAATAGCAGGATTTTAAAATAAAATTAGATTTATTTAAACGAAAATATCATTTATTTCTACAATAACGGGCGGCGGCGCGAGCGCGCGCCCTCGCCGCCGGCGCGTACGTGCGTCTCACAATATTTATTAATCACCATGAAAATAAATACATTGATGATGCTCGGGCGACATCTCACACCGCCTTACATTTATCCTCTATGTTGCCATCTAAAAATAGATCATTGTGTTTTAAACTTAATGACACCTCTAAACAATAATGACAATTAAAATAAGTTTAAAGATTTAGCGACAACAATTACTATTAATTTATAATGTATAAAAGACGCAAATGTGAGGTAATGACACGGTACATATGTGGCTGTGGCAGCTGATGTTGGTTGCTCCACTCTAACTGAACTTTTTATCAAATTGTGTTTCGGCGACATTTTATTTCATTAAGTTTTTTTTTTCAATGTTAAACTCGTTAATAGGTAAGGTGTAATAATTAATTCGTGCCGTGACAAATTCACATTTATAATAAGGTACATCTATTATACGAAATATTATATTTAGGTACTATTTAAAGTGATGTTAGCAGTGATGTGGTGTTTAAACGTTTGACGTTTAAATAGAGCTATGTGAAATTGCGAACACTCGTTCAGTTAAAATGGGAGCAGCCTCACAATAAGCCTTCATGGCTTAACATTTTGGGTGTACTTATGTTATGTTATAATAACTATCATAACGGTCACTGGACCGAGATGCGAGGGGTCGTGTTCCACTCGTCGCGTGGCGGGAGCGCGAGGCTCCGCCCGCTTCGGGACCGAGCACGTTGTGCGTGTGCAAAACGAGGTATTCGTATACTACTAGAGACACTCCAGCCGACAAAGTCAGCAGCTGTCTTTAAAACCGCCTCCCGACTCGTGACCTCACCACCTTATAAAAACAGTTACACATAAATAGCCATACGTCTATGGTATAATTTAAACGGTGTGGTTTTAATATCGACTGCAAATGCGGGATTGCATTGGTAGGTACTCGCCAGCCCCGTGATTTCTGATACAATAACCATTTACGATGAATGATATCTGTATACCTCGCCCTATCTATATGTACAATTGATAAAATAGAACTAACACGGCGCGCGAAACAAAGTTAGGTGCAACAGAAATTATCACTTAGGTACTTAAGATTTACAGCTAGTATGAACCCTTCAGGCAGAGGCCTGTCGATTCGCTCAAATTCACATCCTCACATAAACTTAACCACAAGAATACTATACACAGACTACAGTTAAACAACATCGACTGAGATTAATCCTAACTTATCGTTAATGAACAACAAAGTGGTAAACTTACAAATTGCAGCGCTTTGTCTACGCGCGTCAATTAGCGCTACGTTTAGCGATATTTTGGAATGTGTGCGACGCGTACAAAGTCATCAGCAACCGATCACCTAACATGTTATTATCGAAAGCACGTGTTGATGAAATAATTCATGCCGCTGAAACGAACATCTCTACCGGCCAGCGAAGCGGGCCGGTGTGCTGTTTCGCGATAATTTATGCAAGACCGGGTACAGACACGTGACGCTGCGCGAGCGAATCTGAGCGAAATAACAGTGCCCGACTTGGACGAGCAACACGCTTGCGTGAGCAGCTCCGAGCTGCGGCGGCGACCACGAGATCGCGATGTTCCGCTGCGCAGTTTTTATATACTATCGCTTATTATCTAGTTGAACTCAAAATTTACATTTACATAGAACACTCATCGTGTATCTTAACATTAAAAATACTTATAATTTTAATTCATAAATATAGATATTACTTACATAAACACTAAAATACAACTTTATGCTGTATATGTTACTTAAACTAATCTTAGAAGTAAATAGTAGGTTTAGATTTTTATAGATTTTATATACTCAAATCTATTTTAATGAAAATGAACATTGATTAAATCAAAAATGAAAAGCGAGAGAAATGATTCAAATTTATCGATTTAAAAATAATTCTAAACACTGGCACCTTAACGTTGAACCGTTTATTGTCCTAAACTGATGTGTCAAAAGGAAGGGAGTCTGAGTAATGCATGCAGAAGTATTGTACTTATAACTTGATCGGCTACGGGCAATATGAGTTATATTAATTGGAGACTCGGGCTGCAGTTACTTGTTTCAGCCACAACAGCTCCGTATCTAAGTTAAGCATAATCTGCAGACGTATTCGGACCCTATTCGATCAAATAAATAATGGCACGTCTTTGTTACTTAGAGATTTGGTCGCCACAAGACGGCGGATGATATTACTTCTTGTTAGATCAATCAATGCACTCGATACATGTTACACAAAAATATGATATTAAACTACTAATAAAGAATAATACGTCGCGTTATAAGCTGCAGTAACTGATACACATTAGTTAGAATGTATAGGTATGCATGTTGTATTTTACCTCTAGACTAAACGTTGCGATTCCTTCATTTAGAACTGTGAATGTTCAATGAATATATCTATCAAAATAATACTGTATAGCTAAGCAAAAAATATCCTTGTGACTGATGTAAATTATTTATTAATAAGTATTTAAAATGGTAACATGTTTGGTAAAAATAACACAATTCTAATTAAAGGAATCAAATATAAACGGTTTCGAAACTAGTGGTGCTAATGTTTTGTACAATATGTCTAAAACGATAATTATTATTTTCTTAGTTCATCATGTTAACTGACGAACAAACGAGGTCTATTTTTAAAGCTGCACTGGACAAACGAGTGATTTGAATAAAATTGGTCATAATAAATCGCTGTTCTCGATAAAATACAAGCAAAAATATATGACCACACTGTCTAATGTACTTAACTATGTCATACCATCACAGATCAGCTTTGCCTTCGATAAAGCGCCTAAACTTGAGAAGCTGCGAGTTACTTCAATTCTCTTCCGAATCGCACTCAGAATCGAAGTGACAGTTGAAGATTACTTTGGATTAAGGACGATTTATAAATATAATAAAAACGTGCTCATTAAAATACAAAAATTAAATTATAAAAAGTTTAATTTGGATTAAACCCAATATTATTAGAACGTGCTTATTCCAAACAGTATCTTCTTAGATCGGAGCTTCGTGTTCCTACTGTACATAAACCTTACGCATTAAGTTAAAACAAGACGTACACGCGTGGAGTTCCTAACTGATATTAACGGTACTAAATATTTACATAGAATATGTGGTCGTCGATTATAAAAAGTGTAGTCGAAATGTTATCATGAAAATGTATTAATATGCAGATATTAAATACGGCAAATAACTTAAGAACTGTTACAGTAGTAAATAAATGTTTATAAAACCTTCAACAGTGCTCATTAAATAAATTCAAGAATTGTGTATATTTTAAAAATTGTACCACAACAACGTTTTGAGGAACTTTTATTTATGTTGTTAGTTTATTCACAGCTACAGGTACTAACTTGTAATCTATCGTTAGATACCCTTGCCATTTTGCCAACTAGTATCACGTCTATAGAAAGTTTAATTCGTGAATTTGTAGAACAATGTCATGATAATAAATTTACTGTGTGTCTGTGTTCACTGGACGGTATTGTAGACAAAACACGGTGCCATAGTTTGTACACATGAGAGCTTAGATAAAAAAGAAAAACTAAGCCGAAATAACGAATAAGTAAATCATCACTCATAATTTTTAATATCTACTCGTTGACGCAATCTAATACCTAAACATTCGCACTTGGTGCATTGACACGTTAAAAAAATATTTTGAATATAACATTCATTTTTAACACAAACCGTCAAATCACAATTTAAATTCCATAAATCATTCGTTACGTTACACGTGGTATTCCCAAGTGTAGATTGTTGATTGGGTTGGTTTACACCTAAGTTGGTTGTTGCTGCTCAGTGCTCAAACATGCTGAGATGTTAATATGTACAAACATACTTTTATCAATGAGTCGTTTCCTTTTAACAAATTGACACCATAGTAAAATTAAAACGTTTTCAAATCAAATTTGGAACGTCGTATGCCAGTATTACATTATGTATATGATAACATTATATATTCAATATTATGTATAATCACTTCCACTTTAAAAGTAGATCTTTACATTTTGATTACGTACGCTACTATATTATTTGTTAGAAAAATACGAAATCATGTACTTTCAGTTAACATATTATATATGTTAATAAAGAACAATATGTTTTATATAAAAATACATCGTCTTTCTCGGTCATCAGCCGATAGACGCTAGTACCCATATATTTTTAAAAATCTATGATTTTTAAGGCTTCTTGCACGTATGTTGAGAAATATTTTACATAATTACACAATTTATAAGTAGGGTAAATCACTGTTAATGTGCTTATGTTATTTACAAGGATAATATTTAAATTTTGTACTGGTATGACCGATAAAAACAATATTCGATTAATTTTATACAACATACAGATAAACATTTGTAGGGAACAACTGTAAATTTTAAATTTCATTTAATTTCAAATAGATATCATTTTTACATTTATAATACACATAGACCAATATCAACATTTGATAAAATTTCATATCTCATTCAAGCCAAATACCTATCTATATAGCAACATTCTTCCTTGTTCACTCGTCAACAATCACACGCCATAAGACATGTAAGCATTAGAACACAAGTTATATAAGATATAATTGAAGACTATTTAATATACATCCAATTGTAAAGTGCTCCATAGTCTTAGAAAGAAAATGATCCGTAAATTTAATAAGTATCGCCAAAAAGAATAAATCGGACATCGCGAGTTGCGTGCGCGACCACAACATATTGTATGTACGTATGTAACACAACTAACATTTATAATTATATTACACATAATGATCGTCTCAACTAACATTAATAACGGTTTTCATCAAATTTCTTCGTTTATAATCACAGACACTTTCCTAAAATATGTATTGTAATATTTCCCTTTACTTACACGCACCGGAGTTAAAGAGAACCTAGTTATATAATGTACTTACTCAATTTTGAAGTAACACGATATAGACTGCTAAATAAATTAACCATAGCTACACAAGACTGGTGTATAATATTTGTATATTATTTTACAGACAATAGGTAGATAAATATTTGTTTTATCTGTATCGGACTAGGCACGCGCGGCACCGCAGGCCGGCGCTCGGCGCAATAACTTAAATTTGATAATCACACACCAAGTAATAAACTAAAACTAACTAATAAGTAAAGTTTGTTGAATATTCTATCTGAAGTGGTGACGGGGCGCTTGGCGCTATTGTGTTCTCTTTCTCTTGACTGCGACTTCAAGATCTGGAAAAATAAATTTACTTTTATTAATTACTCGGGTTACTTAAAAAAAAAAAACTCAAATTGCTTTCACCGACCCAAAACATAAGTGCCCCAATATAAGTGCACATGCTGAATAAGATACGTAATGCGCGAAGGTTATTAAAGCGTTTCATCCTGAGATAAAAAGCATGCATAACTAGCAGTATAGAAAATAACCTGCAGGACTGAAAAAAATAAGCCTACAGTCTAAAGGCTCTCTAGCTAGTAAAGCAATAGATATGAGAAAAACACAAGTTTTCAAAGTAAACCACGATGTGTAGAAATATCGATTGATCGATGCTTTAGAGAAGAATGTTAAAGCATTCCCGAGATTGCCGAACTACCTCAAAACACAATTAAAATGCGCGTGCGATTATTCCGCCCTTTTGTTAAAACCTTGTTCCCAGTTAATATACAGATGGAATGTTATTTGTTGTGACTTTAATTATTCTCTGCCTGTATTTTATCATTGGAACTAACTTTTTGTTCTTGGATAGGTATATGTTTTGAGTACCTACTCCAAAGAGAGTTCATAACGTACTTCTTTTGAAGCGAGTCCAGCAATTGATTTAACTTTACTGATTGCAATCGCTCCTACCAACCTACGATTAGATTACGTAATGTTAACGGTCAGTGTCGAGGTAAATTGTTATATTCGACCTAAACATACGTCGATCATTACGTTTTTTCGATGGGCAGTAAAAAGAAACAGTTTTGGAATCAGAGGCCTCA
Source organism: Trichoplusia ni (assembly GCF_003590095.1). NCBI lineage: Eukaryota > Metazoa > Arthropoda > Insecta > Lepidoptera > Noctuidae > Trichoplusia > Trichoplusia ni. The sequence continues at coordinate 2,125,127 of NC_039482.1, read as the reverse complement.
AACATAATCGCGCGCGCATTGTACATAATCATGTACATGCTTGTTCGAAACCTGACAAACATTTACCACCATTCAATACTTTTTTTACATCCATAATATGCCATTCCGTCCATTTTTAAGTATGCCAATTCGAATAGGAATTATAAATAAGTGATATATGGTCATTCAAGTGCAAGAGGCTGCAGCCATGAATACAACTATAAATAGTCTTCCAGTGAAAAGTGCCAAAAATCAAAAGGTATATTATAATTCATAAGTACCATTTTCAAATGTGCGAGTAGGAAGTGCGAGGATGGTCTCAAAGTATACTTTTATTACGATAATGCTTACTCTATATTGGCGATTGTTGCTCAATAGCGTCGCTAGGCAGGAATCCGCACCTGATACACACAGAGCATTTTCTTATAGTGATACATAAACCTTGACTACCAAGCGAGCCACCCTTAACTTTAGCAACTATTCATGACCTCGATATCATCCGGTGCTTCAATACGAGACGATACGTTGCGAGTTAAATAAATTCAGCTATTGTGGTATTTATAGACGACTATGGGATAGGAGACCATCCTCATTGATCCTCATATTTCAGTAGCACATGATCTATAAATATTGCGACATTTCCTGTTTGGACAAACATTTTCATACTTTCGTAATAAGACAAATTGTAATCGTTCAGTGAACATTACTTGTGTAATGTACATAACTAAGGTTTCTACGACATGGCATATCGAATGGAAGGAAGTTAATTTGATATACTACTGCTGTGTGTTAGGTTATACGATTTGTTACGTCACAAGTCCATTTTCATACAGCTTTTACACACATACCTAAACAACTTATTTTCCCCATGTTTATGTTTTGAAGGCTTCTAGTACTTATTACTAACTAATGGTATGATGTGTAAGGCTGTCTTGGATATTAGTAGCGTAAGAAGAACGATACAGTATAAGAATGCTTCATTATACCGTCATTGGCCATTATAGTAAATATAGTGTGTGATTTTGAGAATATAAATTATAATTATACTATATATGTATCGATTCCTTTAAACCTCATCAGATGTAAAAAGGTTTTTTTTTTTATTATATGCTTAGGATAAGTTTTATAATCCTTCCTTCAAATGATATTAATATAAAAACGTTAAAACTAAACTGACTAAAATGATAGAACTACAAACACTAAATAGTTTGTCTAAAATAAACAGTGAAATATATACTCATAAAACTATATATGAATCTCTTTAAAAAGATGCTTGAAACTACTAAATGTCTGGACTACCTAATTCAAATAAATTACTAGGAGCAACAAATTGTCTACAACTAACAGGAATGGTATCATTGATATCCTACTAATTTAATAAAGCGTGATGTAGTACGCTTTATTAAATTAGTGGTATTAGCCTGAACATACGTACTCTCTTGTCTTTGTTTACCAAGATATGAATTTTCTGCTTATTATGTATACCTTATGTTACATTGTTAGTTCCCAATAGTTTGTTATTGTTCCCGTATGTTTAGTAGATATCCAATGATAGTCAAACATGCTAAAATTTGCCATGAAGTTAAGTATTTCCCGATTAAATAGGTGTGAGAGTTTTGTAATGATAAATAGACTTTGTAAATATTATTACATGAGTACATATTTTAATAATAAAGCGTGGTGCAATTGTGGAACAGAGCTACCAATATCATATAACTTAATTTTAAGATTTATTGACTTTTGAAGTGTTGAAATTGGCAGCTCTAATCCAATCGTAATGGTATGTTGTATTTAAAGCTAACATTGCTGGGACTAAATTAAGTAAGCGTAATATTACGCTTAATTTTTTTTAATATTACCATGTCTTAAGACATTTTTATACACTCTCCAGTAATACTGATGCGGAAATATTCATAACGAAAAATACGCGGTCGATTTTAAGCATTAAGATTGGTTGATGATAAATTGGTATTTTACCATTGTTTACTTTTTGTAAAGCAAAAACATGATTTTCTTTTATGAAAAAGTCACCAGCATTATTAGCTGCACCTACTAAGATGCGAGCTATTTTGATTAAATATAATTGTATAATAAATAATAGTATCATATGATATAGAATAACATACAATCGGTCAAGGGTCGACGTGTGCTCGGCATTCCGGTTAACCATTTCACCTCCGTTCGGCCTAGAACGAGATATATGTTGCATTTCTTATCTGCTATCTTGCAGAACATTATATAGTAAGCCCGAATATTTCCCATTTATGTTCAGTATAGTAAATAAAGCCGAGAATAATAATTGCAGCCCAAAACGATACGGTAGGTTAGAGACTATTCGGTAGAAGTAAACAATGAGGCTACAACAACAAACATTGATTTTTTCGTTGTTTGAGTTTAGATGGGTTTATTCACATGTGAAGTTTAGTTATGACGAGACTCACTTGCGCTTAGCGTGCAGCATTTCCATGAGAAGTGTTTGTGTGGGCGCTTGGCCAGCGCAATGCCGCTGGTATAGAATGTTCTTCTCCTCGGGCAGCCAGAGCGTGGATCTCAGGTACCACCATTACTAGTTTGCCGAATTTGTCCTGGAATATTATGATTAACTTTTAAAATTTGTTGAAAAGATTCTTGCTTTTTTAGTCGAAATAGTATTGCTTTTACTTTTGATGAAAATGGCACATAGACTTATTTTCCTTGTTGTCTCAAATATTCGTCCTGGCTATAAATCCTTGTAACTCCTTCCGTCTTAACTAACCTGTATCGTGGGGTAACAGGTGAGAGTGTAGTCGAGAAGAGCAGCTTGTACTGTCTGATAGCCATCTCGGACGCACTTGACGTTGACGATGCCTCTCACTTCTGAAACATCAAGAAAATCCTTCAAAACAACAACACTGTGTAGTGACTGATCTTCAATGATAGGTCAACGTGGGAGTTTTAAAAATAAACAAAAACTTGCACAATTAGAATAAACAAATCATTCGCATTTGGGGCATTCAACATAAAAGTTCTATTCCTCACTTAATCTATTCCGTAAATTAATGTGACGATAGAATACCAACCTGGGTTTAGTAGAAGCAAGAATTTTACGCAAATGTAGTCTGGTACATCAAATTTGAGCTCTGCGAGTTTGTTCTGTAGCTCATTGAAGTGATCAGCGAGAGACGGTACGCCTAGGAGTCCCAGGCACAGGAGGTCAAATTTCTGGCCGTTGTGAAGGGTAGTCTCATCGGGCAGGCCGTTGTGCATCCTCTGGTGGAGGTGGTCTAACACCAACATGTCGGACCATGAGTGCTGCAGCAGCTTCATCTGGTCGTCGACCTAGAACAAACAATATACGCATTGCTACACATGCAGGGCGGAAGATATACTTTATCGCATTCACCAGCGATTTAGGTCTGGTAAAAGTTTTTGCCATCACTAATAATGTCATAGAAACTTATTATTCTGAAGTGTAAAGTAATTTAGATAATGATATAGAAACAGTTAAAATAACGTTTTACATGTTCATTTGTTAGTGTAACTCGCATAGCATTGAAGCATAAAACAATGTATAAATAACTGCTTCGATATTATTACAGACGGTAAATGTACCACATATAGTTCTATAAAATGTATATAGCGTTTATTAGTGATGGCTTCGATATGACTCAAACGACAGTTGGTACGATGTGCTAGTGATTTGTGTTGTAAGTGGCATCTCATTTTTTATCAGAAATGTTTTGCTGCTGTTTCTTCGTACAACAATCTACTTTGCTAGGTTTACAAAATTTATCGTTTTTGAAGTTTCGCAATTGTTATTAGGTTTGTTTTGCGTATTCTGATAACTGATAGCAGCGTCTCTTGCGGTATCAGGCTAATTCAGGTGTCGTGTGTAATCAAAACACTATCTGACAGTCGCAACCGACGTTGTAGTTCCGTGACCTACATTTTATTGAGTTGCATTAGAAAACACGGGGCGGAGCGGCGCGTTAAATTTGCCGTTTACGAAATATTACAACTGAATTTTAGAGCTCGAAGGCATTGCCACACCGCATACTGCTTGCTCAACGCGATGGATTGAGATCGAAACGTTGAA